>NW_008669687.1:162591-196017 GCF_000695815.1 Acanthisitta chloris
CTGAGCTAGTGGAACACTCCTAAACTAGCATGGCTATGTTAAAGCAGGCTATGCTGAAAGGTGCTCAATGGCTGCCAAAGGCAGTCAGAGACCTTGTGAAAACCAGTGAGTGTGCCAAGCATTCCTTTAGACTCATCAGAAGAGTTTACTGCTCCTGGGAGACTGTCCAGGAGAAGGGTTCAGTGGCAAGCTGTGTTTGGGCTTTTGGATTATAGCAAAACTTTAATAAAAAACTTTTACTGCTCAATTAAAAACACTCCTGGTCTAGGGATGTAACATTTGGTAAGTGTGTTAAAATTGTCACAGAGGACATGATCCAGCACATGGTTAAGTCAAGGGGGCAATTTTATTGACTTCAGTAGGTATTGGATGAAGCCCAGATTTATGCGTTAACATTGATATGTGTTTCAGTGAGTAAAATTAAAACAGCTTAATAGTCTTAGAAGGGCTTGTTTATTTTTGGAATAATCTTCAAATTGGCTTGGAATTGTTTCTATTATGTTTATGATGATAATGTTGAAGTGGCCTTGAACTGTCTGTACAATGTGATATTGGATGCTGGCTTGGAAAATTAGTTTTTTTGAAAATGAAGCAGAGATATATTCTGAAAGCATTGTTTGAAGGGTCCGAGGAAGTTGAAAAGTTTTCAGGATGTATGCTAAAAATTCACTAAAATATGCTGGCTTCATTAATGTTATTTATATGAAATTTAATAAAATCTATGAATTTAAACAGTAACTGTATAGAATAAGATTGTTAAAATTGCTCTTCAATTACAATATTATATTACTGTTTGATATTGTGTTAAAAAAATTGTATGCTGTTTCCATCTTTCCTGCTGCTATACCTACATGTCTATATATACACACACACACACACCCCTCTACCTTCTGATTCCTATATCTAAGATAGCTCTCATCATCACTTGTTACTCTGAAATTAGAGCTCTTCACAAAGTAACTCAACAGTGTTTCATTAGGATATAACTCCACTTTTTCTTTTTTTTTCTCTTATTGTTTTTGTGCTGAGAGATTTTTAAGGACTGGATGCACAATCTCAAATAGCTAGGCATTCCTCATGTCCATCTTCTGAACTTTCTAAAATGAAAACTATCCACTGTTGCCCACTCATAGAAAGCACTGTGATTGTCTTGTTAGACTCCTTTCTACAGTTAGAAAACATAATTATAGCTGAAAAATGGGTTTCTTTCCAAAGATGCATCCTCTTTTATTTCCTATGTTTCTTAAGTACAGTGTTCTACTGTACATCCTGCAATATTTGCATTTGTTTTGCAACAAGAAAGGTTGTAGTTGGTGACTGTGCTCCAACCAACCTCCATTTCCAAATATCATTTCTTTTTCAGAACTGGGAAATCATAGGAATCCCTCGATCAAAAGCACATTATACTACTTCATTAGAGTTTGTCACTTGAAAAGAGGCACTTTCATTTTCTGATTACTTGTTATATGTTCTAGTGAGTGATCTGAATTGTACTTTATAATTAATTTTTTATTGGGTGCTAATGAATTATTTATTTATTTTAAAACATAGTCATCTGCAATCAAATTTTTTCCCTTCACTTTCTATATTTGGAATCTGCTGATAGTTACCGGAAGCTGTTTGGGGATTGGAATACTCAGCACTATTGTATTGTGATCAATAATTAAACTTAGTGCTGACATGTATCTAGTTTATGCAGCAGCCTCTGACAATCCATCTTGCAAAATTAATCTTTTCCAATTTATTTAATAGGAGACTTGAACAATAAAATAATTCGAATGGGTACCAATGCAGGATTATTTCTGGTCAATATTACTTTATTATAAATTGGGTCCACGTACTCATTAGTAAATTAACTGTCAAACCTGAAAACAGCTTTCTTTTTTTTTTAAAGGTAATTATTGGTACTGAAGACAAGAAGGCACTTAACCTTGCTGTGCAGTCGTCCTTACCACAGTGTTTTTATTCCAGGCTATAACTACCCATCAAAGCTGCAGAGGGAAAATAATTAGAGATATTAAATGGATGGAATATTAACTATTAAAAAGCTGTGTTCTTTCAGAGCTGTTAAGGTTGTTTGGATTCTCTGTCAATGAAGCATGTGTTTCTCTGGAAGTTATTGTTTGTTGTTTTTTTCCCAAACATTGAAAAATGTGGCTAAATCTCTGACAAGAAAAGAAACCTAAATAAAAAAAGACTGCAAATTCTGAAAAAAGAAATTAAAATGACTAGTTTAAGTGAAATATTGTGTGTATTTAAAATGAAATATATATAAAGGAAAGTTTAAAGAGATAGTAATCTGGTAAAATACTTAGGGTTTTGCATTTTTATATATTAAAATATGCTCTTTAAAGAATTTTACTTAAAACAATTGCCTGCTGTGAAACTGGGCATTCTCCCATTTTGCTGGTACCTCAGTTCCGTAGCTCACTCTGTTTGTTCCTACTTAAGACGCTTGATTATGCCCAGTAGAGCATTTGTAAGAGCTGCTCCATTCCAAGCATTTGTGCTAACCAGGGTTTAGGATTTGAGATGTCTGGTTTCAGTGTTGATGAATGACAGCCATTTGAATTTTTATAATTATTCCCTAAATCCACTTTGGACATGTAGGAATCTCCAGAGCCAAATATAAGAGAACAGGTAGAGCAGCGATTTTATTCTATTTTATTTAATTATTTATTTTAAGTGAAGGGGATCAGAGGTTGCTGTGTGGGCACTGAACTTCTGGGTCCTGATCTGTATTAAAAAGCTGGCTGAGAGCTCTCACTGCTGTGCCCAGTACAGCTGAGGGCAGCAGCCCTCACTTGGCACCTCAGGAGTTGACTAGCACTTTGGCTCCTCCTGAAGCTTTGTCCTCATCTGTGTGCTGGTGGGATGTTTCTTCTCTGCCTGGCCACCTCTTCCTATCCTACAAATAGGAAGCTAAATTCCTCTGAAATCTCTACCTCTAAATTAAATTTGATGATAATCAACGAGTTCTGAAGTCACTTTCCCCAGGGGAGGTTCAGATTAGATATTTAAAAGAAAAATAAATCACTGAAAGAGGAGTTAGGCATTGGAATAAGTTGCCCAGGGAGGTGGTGAAATCACCATTCCTAGAAGTGTTCAGGAAGCCTCTAGACATCACACTTGGGGATATGGTTTAGGGATGATTATGATTGTGCTGGGTTGATGGTTGGAGTAGGTGATCTTGAAGGTCTCTTCCAAACTTGATGATTCAGTGTAACTCATGGGACACAGACTCACTAGCATTTATTTCAAATATCATTACAAGTAATAAACTCTTTAATTTCCTGTGCATTTTGGAGAGTGGCCATGTCGCATGATATTACATGAGCACCAATAAAGATACATTTTCTGTGTTAAAAATGTGGTAAAACACATAAGAAGTAATTTTTAATCAGATATATTTCATAATTAATGTATTTTATTATGCAACTGCTTTCTAGTTACAAAGGAAAATAAGATAAATTATATACAGATTACTTGTTAAAAAAATCCCCAAATGCTTGAGATTGAATTCATACTTCAATTTATCCATGGTAACATGCTGGAAAATACTGTATGGGGTATGTCTTTCATTCTTGAATATAATTTTGAGGTGCCATTCACTTCTTAACTTGCCAGTTTTATAATTTTCTGAAAACCCCCAAACCCTAACAAAAACACCACACACAAAAAAACCCCAAATCCCTTTTAACTTCAACAGTGCTTTGAAAAGAAATTATGATTTTTTTTGTGTGTATTAATTCCAGCCTAGGCAGACTGATGGAGCATTAGGAGGTAAAGGAGCAAGGACAGGCAGACTTACCTACTGTGCTGGACCAGGTGACCACAGTGCACAGTAATGTGTGTACAAGGGAGAGAACAAGCTGAATGTATACAAGCATGAAGGGGCCTTCAGCTAGCATAGGGGGGAAAATTGCAGTATATTATATCAAAGCTAAAGAAGGATGTATGAAAGTGGGTCATGGCACTACTATTCTTACTCCTTCTGTTCTTGTACATGCAAAAAGAGGCAAGATGGTATATATGCAGATGACTATGGAGGGCAAGTGTAAAGGTCAATGTATATAGTTCTGCCCTGGATTTCACAACAGGCCTGGCAATCACACAGTCTGTAGAGGTAAAAAAGAGTTTTTCTACCAACTGAGACTTCAATCAAATATGAATCTTTGTGTTCTTTATGGCCCATGTAGTTCTGACACATTAAATGGTTTAAGGTAAACTTAATCACTTTCAGTTTCTGAGGAGAAGTGCAAAGGCACTCTATTTGGGTTTTCTTTAGGAATATCGGGTGTTTCTTGAAATCACTAAGTTACTGTCCATTGTGTAAAACTGTCTAATGTTCAGGTAACATAACCAGTCATTTGAGTGTAAATTATTGGTTTGTACTAAATAGAGTGGCCAATTTGGCCAGTATATTTTTTTCTTTTGTTTGATGCTGATTTGTGTAGGATGGCTAGCTTGTTTTAAAATGTCTGGGAGTGTGTAATCATGACATGCCTCAGCACTGGCATCTCATGAATGATATTTGTCCACACATGATATTGGCAAAGTTAACAGAGATGTGTGCTATAACTGTTTCTGTACTCTGTGCCACAGTAGAGCCTGAAAACAAAACTGAGTCAGGATGCAGCTTTTTAGTAACAATTAATAGAAACAAAATAATATCTGCCCATAAAAGCTATAAAGATGCCAGTCTGTGACCATAAGATATCCCTTAGGAGGTCATTTCAAAGGTGCAAGATGATGCACATGAGCTCTGGGAAATTATTTTTGCTTCTAGTGAAATCAATCACTGCACAAGAGGGCCCTGAATGATAGATGGACACTTCCTTTTATTGAGTTAAATAATTTCCTAATAAGTGTTGAGTAAATGCTGCAGTTAACCACAAGAAATGTGTTGATTAAGTACAAGAATAAGAACACAGTAATCTACAGCACTAAATAGTTGCTCGGAACTGGGCTCTTGCAAATAGTTTGTCAACAACAAACACTATAAATTGTTGTGTCTGTTTCTTTTAGAATGCAAAAAAATGTGCTTTTATGTCTGAAATAACTAATGTCAATTAAAATGGACTTACTGAGTATCTATTCAGTATTTTATCTTGCCAACATTTTCTGTTGTAATCAATGAAATGAAATTATATCTCAACTCATTAGGTAGTTGTTTACTAGTTTCAGAGAGTTACAATGCAAACTACTCTGAATTACAGGGCTATATATTATTTACAAATTTATATGGCAGACTGCATTGAAAGACTGTAAAAGTTTTTTCAGAAAGTTAAGGGTGAGCATGAGAAATATATCTTAATTGGAATCAGCTATTTTATTTTACATGTGTATTTTTAAAACTGCCATTCATAGTTTTTTTAATAAAGAGTATTTTGGTTTTGAACCAAAGTATTTGAGACTAATTTTTTTTCCTCACCTTAGCTGTGAAGCCAATTTAAAAATATTATTAGTGGTGAATGTGATTTTAGTCAGGAAATCAAGATGTGAATTTTTGAACATGTTTCTCCAAAGGTGCACTTCTCAAATTATTACTGTGAAAGTAATTTATTTCAGCCAAACACCCTTCCCACATATTGTTAACAGGAGTCTGCACTCCAACTCATTTAACAGCTTTTTAATTCAGTAGTTATTCCATTTTAATAGAGCCATTTCTTCATCATTCTGCATTTAGTGATAAATGGTGCCAGGACATATGATAAATTAAACCACAAAGAACTGTGTTAAAGTAATCTAAAGGGTTTAACTTGAAAGGAAAAAGCACCTAGTTTGCTCAGCATAGCCATCTGAGAATTCCTATAGAGAAAAACACTTCCTCTCAAAGCTGAACTATGAAATAAATTTGAAAGTAAAGTATTAAACTCTAACTGTTTTCCAAAGTTCATCCCAGCAGTAACTACCAAGCTGCATAATGGTCTCATCAGCCTGAAAAACTGTCTCAAAAAAACTACATAATTTAAAAAATGTGATAGTTTAGACAATGCCTATTTAAACATCTGCTAGTAATGAAATCTCAGAAACCCAACACCCAGTTTCTTGGAGGGTAGGCCCTGAGTGGACAGCAAAACCTACCCCAAAAGTTATGCAAACTGTGAAGTTTTCAACAACTGAAATTCAAGTACATTTGGTGGAGTTTTTTTGTTTGATTGGATGGCCAAGATTTTTTTGTTGATTGGTTAGTTGTTTTTATTTTTTGCTTTGGGGTTTTTTTGGTGATAGTTTTTCTTCAAAGATGAACAGACTGTAACTGTCACTTATGCCCATACAAGTGTTAGAGAATTATAGTACTGTAATTCAGCATTATGAACCTTTTTTTTTTTAAGATGAGTTGTCTTCCATTTGCCTCAGCTCTCTCCTTTGCTCTCTCTGTTTTACACAAATATGCACCAACCATCCATCTGCAACTTACTTGAAAATGAACACATCTTTTGGCTTCTTCCTTTCTCAAATTTCTGTAGAAAATAACCAGCAAAATGGTGTAGGAACTAGCATATAGGCATGTTTTAAAGTAGGTCATTCATTACAATATGCATAGCATGTGTCAGCTTTCTGCTCTTGGCATTTTTGTAACTAAATTTTCTTAATTCTGAGCTCTGCTTGATATGGTTGAGGTAAATTTGATGGTAAAAGAGTGCTTAGATAAATGATAATGAGGTGTGAAAATCTTTTGAATAGGTTTGAATCTGTCTATAGAGAACTAAAGTAACCATTAAGTAGATCCATGCTGTGGTCTATGTGAAATGAATTTGAGCTCTTAGTCCAGGTTCTAATGAATGTCTTCTTTTTTTAATTTTTATAAGGCCTTGCTTAAGTAATTTCTTGTTGATTGTATGAAATTGAGTGCAAAGAATCATCAAGAAGGTATTATATGTCAAAGGGAGGGAATTAAAGGCTCAGAGTTCTAGAAAGACTAATCCAATTTATGAATAACATTTAAAACGAAACATCTTTGTGAGAGATTCCTTAAATTGTCCTATAAATTTTGATTTTTTTTTTAAACAGATGACAAAACAGACATGGCTGAAGTATAACTCTGTGTAGTGTGCTTTTCTAATTGCTTAATATATGCTGTCTGGATAGTGTATTTTTAAACAGTTTTTTTTTAAAAACAAGATCTATCTCAAAATGATTTGTTAGCAAACCAAGTGTTTAACCAAATTGACTTAGGAAATGAAAGTGTTATCTGACTAAGGGGGCAAACTGCTAGAAGATTGAAGAAGTCTCTTCAGTGGCCTCCTGACAGCCTTACCGTTCAAAAAAATCAATGAGATAATAGACAAAGACAATTTTCTGTGCTTTGAAATGTTTAGGGAGTGCGTTTTCCACTTCAAAACTTGGTGGGGTTTGTTTTGTAGTTGGTGCTTAAGAAAAATACAGCAACTTGTGCTCTTCAGAACTGCACTGTGTCAAACCTGCCAGTTAGTTGTTCATTAGGACCAAATAATTAATGCATTACTGTAATAATAATGAAATATGTCCAAACTGTAAAAACTCAGATTTTTGATGTCAAGTTGGAGCATATGAATTGTAAAGCTCAGGCTTAACGATCTCTAAACACATGATTTTGTGGGTGGTAGCTCGCAGCAGTTGGTTACTGTAGTCAGTAAAAAATATTTAATTTGTATTTGAATCCCTACTTGGCTTAATATGAGTTCAAAGGTCATTTATGGTCATTTTCCATTTAAAAGGATTATAAAAAGCTTGTAGATATTTTTCAGGTAGTGGTCTTCTGGGATGAAATAGTTCTATTTAAAATAAAGGTGGTAAAGGATGGGTGCTTCCTTGTTAAACTGACTTTTGGTCTAAAATTAAAACATGTTTCTGAATTGTCAGTTCTGTTTGCAAAATGCTCTCTGTGAACAGATCAAAATCTCTGATTTTAAAATCCACCAACATTAAGTTCAATCACTGCATAATGCTGTCAGAAGTTGATGAAGTGCAATGTTAAAAATGCATTTGTATAATAACTGTTTGATTTCTGAATATTGTAGTAAAACAAACGGAAATCTCTGGCATATATGAGAACTTAAGGGCAGCTGTACTGTGTTATCCCCAAAGATCTATGTACCTCAGTATCTTTCAGCAGGCTCCAGTGCTGACTATGTGAGGATATTTAGACAAGGAGATATCACAAACATTAACAGGAGAGGTGTGAAGACCCAGCTGCCAGTGTAGGAGGACACTCTATTTGCATCTCAGGGTAAGCAGCTGGAAAACTGCCTGGGGAAGGACCTGGGGGTGCTGGTGAACAGCAGCTGAACATGAGCCAGCAGTGTTCCCAGGTGGCCAAGAAGGCCAATGGCATCTCGGCCTGTGTCAGAGAGAGTGTGGCCAGCAGGACTAGGGAAGTCCCCCTGTACTTGGCATTGTTGAGGTCCAGTCCTGGGCCCTCACTGCAAGACAGGCAAGGAGGTGCTGGAGCGAGTCCAGAGAAGGGCAACAAAGCTGGTTAAGGCTCTGGAGCACAAGTCCTATCAGGAGCAGCTGAGGGAGCTGGGGATGTTTAGCCTGAAGAAATGGAGGTTCAGGAGAAACTTATCACCCTCTACAACTACCTGGCAGGAGGTTACAGCCAGGTGGGGTCAGTCTCTTCTCCAAAGTAACAAGCAATAAGACAAGAAGAAATGGTCTCAAGTTGTCCCAAGGGAAGTTTAGGTTGGATGTTAGGAAAAATTTCTTTAGCTAAATGTTTGTGAAGCATTGGAACAGGCTGCCCAGGAAAGTGCTTAAGACATCATTTCTGGAGGCATTTAAAAGACATGTAGATGTGGCACTTGAGGACATGGTTTAGTGATGGACTTGGCAGTGCTGGGTTAATTGGCTGGATTCCATAATGTTAAAGGTCTTTTCCAACCAAAATCATTCTATGATTCCATGCAGCTTTGGCTAAATCTGAGGTGTTAAAAAGATTCATCTTTGGGAGAAAAAAAACTTAGAGAAGGATCTAATATTTGGCTTTAGAACAGCTAGCAATCCCTCTTAGGTTTAAATTAATTTTGTCTTGTTTTGTTAGTACTTTGTGAACAGATTCTCTCTGTCCTAATCCTGGTAGTTCTGGGAGGGATACCTAGGAAAATGTGGGTAAGGAAACTGAGGTTTGTATTATTAACCTCAAAATTGTTCTCCCTAAGGAATATGAATGTAAGAGTTTGTCATTTTTTTTTAAATGTCTATCCCTGAGTTGTTCCCATTCTAAGAATGAGGAGTTCTCAGTCTCCAGTACTTTCCATCCTGACACCTACCATCAGCAATTAAGTTGATATAAAATGTAATTTATTCTATGGTTTTTATCACATGGTGCATGGCAATATTCTTATTGCATGCTCATATTGAATTGAGTGCTCAGAATTCAAGCATTTGAGCCCATTTAATTATATTTTTCCCCAAAGGGAACTAAGTGCCTTAAAACATTTTGCAAAGTTGGGAAAGTTTCTGACAGATTGAGGGCAAAAAACCCTCATGGAGCTGCCATAGTGCTTTAAATGGACAGTCACACCACAATATATTTTATTTCCTACTTGTCCAATATTTCCTTTTGTATACTGCTTATTACAATGTCTGGCCTTGGTAGTTTTTTTTGCTAAGGGCAGCAGTGTGAGAAAACCCTACCTAAATTCTTTTAGTGTCCAATTCTCCCCCAGCTTAAGTTCATAACCCCTTGTACTTCTATTTAACACTAGCTCAGATAGCCTGCAGCATCTCTCCTTTCTGTTCCCTTCAGGATTGTGTGTACCTTAATAGAGTTTCTTCTTAATCGCCTTCGCTTTCGAAAAAAGCCACAAAATTTCCCTTAGCTTTATAAATAATCAAGCTTTCTGCAACCCTGTCTTACCATGTAAAGTTGCTCTCCTTTGTTGTATGCTCAGCAACTCTAAACTATTCTTTCTTTACTGAGGTGATGACTTACTGGTGTTATCCCAGTGGCTGAATTGCTTGCTCATTATGAAGTGCTTTCCTTGACTCACGTCTGCTTCTTAACCAATTCAGAATTTGGTTTGCCCTTTAAGCATGGTGAATCACTACAGTATGACCAATAATGCATATAATGCTATGGGAGCTGGTACATTGTATTTTATCATATCCCTGTTGGGTTCTGTGAAAACAAAACTACTTTTGATCTCTTGGTTTCCATCCCTTGCTTCATTATTTTAAGATTTTTAGGAAGACTTTTGGAACTCACTTCTATCCATTCAGACTTCTAGTTTGTCCTAAGACTTTCTGACCTATATTACTTTTCACTTTTGTATTGACTTACTCCCCCACCCCATTTTTGTGTCAGCAAAAAACTGTCTCACCTTTCTTCACATTTCTTCTGCCAGGTCATCAATACAGAAAGGAGGAAAAAAAAGCCCCAAACAAACCCAACAGTGTAAATTCTAATGCTCACGGCATCATCCCACTTATCAACTCCCTACATCCCCACAAGTGACCTTTGTGTCAGATATCCAAGCTAGTTCTCTAACCACCTCTAGTGCTATATTTTCTTGACCTTTATAGGGCAGGCTTTTCTGCAATTCTGTATCAGAAGCATTCCTTAATTCCAATGTGTTTTGTCTGAAAGTTCTCTAGTCAACACTTTTGTTACTTTTACAGAAGAAAGAACTGTGTAATTTCATGTTCTTCTTATTTGTTTCTAGAATCATTTCAGATTTTTTCCCCCCTTGCTCTTCTCTCTGTATCTGCATCTTGCCATAGAATTGTTGAAATAGTCAGGTATGACTACAGATTTCATCTAGTTTCATCCTGTACCTGCAAGATTTGGTACTAATCTTTGCTGTTCCATGTTACAGTATCAAGATAAAACTCTTCAACCTATGCTAATATGCCTTAAGGGCACAATTTGGAGGTTGAAAGCACTTGTAGTTTTAGTGCCTAACAACACATCTGGATGGCTCATTATTACACATTGATTTCCCCAAGTGTCTTAAATGTTTAGTTATAATTATTATCTGACATTACATTTTATGTCAATTTGCAGCTTTTTGTCCTCACTTCCCATATGAAGTTATTCACTGTGCTGTTTGAGACAGGATAGTGTCTGAAGAATAGTGCTGCATTTTGAGAGAAACATGCTGATTATCTTCTGCTGCATATTAATAGACAGTTATGCCAGGTATCAAACATCTGTGATTTACTGCAATATTCCTAAGAATTAATTATTGTACCATCTCTGGCTGGAAAAAGAATAGATCCATTTAGATTTTTTAATTCTGCCATTCCAATAAAAAAAGAATGTGTGATCACTGAGCTATCTGTATTTGCATGGTAAATCTAGGAGGACAGAAACGAAAGCTTGTGGTACCAAAATTGTTTGTTTCTGTAGAAACCTTCTGCATGTTTATGTTGTGTGGTACTTCCAGTGTGTTTTGTGTTTCTTGACAAAAGTGGATAAATGATACCTTCTAGTGTATAAACAAAATACATTGTGTACTATCTCTGTGTAATAATTGCTCAGATCTTTCTCTTTTCTTTTAATAAATAATTAAGAATCTGACTTGCTGTTGTCTCTGAATTTACATTCATGAAATCGTTATACAGAACATTTGTGACTTTTTTTCCAAATTGCCTATAGACATTCCAAGTAGAGATATTACTTTTTCTTGTGACATGAACAGGAAATTTTATTGAATTTTCTATAGTTTTGATGCCCTCTTCGGCTGCTCAGAGGTCATTTAAATAATCTTGTTAATTGATGCAAGGTTATTTATGCAACAGATCACTGACACAGCAGAAAAAAAAAGTTGTGTTGGACTAGTTGCTTCCTTTTTTTTTTTAAAAAAAAAAAGCCTGTCATCTACTTCTTGAATTATTATCAAATACAGTGATACATTGGAAAAATGACATGCAATGGATGTCTTTTAACAGCTTTCTTTGCTCATCAATTTTTCATAGGTAGGGTCCGGAGCACTAAAATTTGGATGTGAAAAACTCTGGTAAAAAGGATTGCATTGAGATTCTCTTGCAGGAGGCTTTCCTCTAAAATAATACATTGATATTCAAACTATTCTTTGTTCATTTGACTAATGAGGCTTTTGTTAGTTTCATGTGCTAAAGACAGTGGCTCTTCAACTGCTTATTAAAAAGGTCTGACTGACTGACTAACACATTAATGATAGAGAGGAAAGTCTCCTTTAAAGAGATATGCCTGTGAAGCAGAGACTAGACATCAAATCCTGGTGTTAAAACATTTTCTGTAAAAAAAAAAAAAATCCCTGTGTGAGGTTCTCTGGTGTGGTGATGGCTACAGGCCTTTGAAAAAAATAGTCTAAGATCTGCAAGACTGGTTTTTCTTTTTTTTTTCTTTTTTTTTCTTCTTTTTTTTTTCTCTTCTCCCCACTTTTGCTGTCACAGCTTTTCTAAAGATTTTTGCAAAAGAGGACATAGAAAAGGATTTGGTGGAAATGCATCAATAGGCTCAGAGTAGTAAAGCATGGTATCAAGAATACTAAAACTTATTAAATTCAAATAAATGAGGAAGTGTGGTGGAAATTCAATACTCCCTACATAGTGTGAAGTGGAGCAATGTAAAAACATGGATATTTCCCCCACCCCCTTTTTTCGTCGTAAGAGAGCTTCATTTGGATGATTAGTTTCCTAATGTTTCTCAGAAACCCTTTAAGCCATTCGTAGACAAAATGGACTTCTTACTTAAAAGATACTTATTGCTACTGAAGTGTCTATCACTCTTTAGAAAACACAGCTATTTGGAAGCTCCAGCAGGTTTTCAAAGAGGATGTGTGATTTGAGGTTTTGTTTCCTTAATGAAAATTTAACTTAATTCAGACATTAAAATTTAAGACCAATTCTAGATCAATAGATTTTATTTTTGAACTTTTGCATAACATTTTTTTTCTGCTAATTTCATTTTGAATGAGTTCTAACAGCAATCTCTCAATCTCATATGAAATGAGGAACATTCTACATTCTACAATACAAAATACTGGTGAAGTAATCATTTAACATTATATGCATCTTTTCAGCTGCTGTTTAAGGGGTGTTAAGAATTTTGAGCTACCTGAGAAACAGAACCTTCATTTCATGAATAGGTCAACTTGGCACTTTCTTTGAGGCTGTTTTGACAAAAGCTGCTCTTATTTGCAATAAGTAATAAAAAGTGGCTGAGTTTAATAATGCTGCCATTGTAAAAATGATTAATGTCTGCTACTATAACATGGATGTTATAGCATCTTCATTCCTTTCTCTATCCTTTTTTGGCAGAACAAAATACTAGCTAAGACTTTCCAGGACCTAACAAGCCTGTCAGACTTTTTTACCTCAAGCTGTTTCCTGAGTTGGTTGTTTTGGATTCACTTTTTGCCTTTATTTTCCTAGAAGTTTTTGGTCTCTGTAGCAAAGCGTTCCTTACCGGGCACTGGTGTACTCCAAGGAACCTGTGTTTTGTGGCTGTTGTATTACAGTCTGCCTGTGAAGCCCAACAGCTTAGTCAAATCTTAGGCAAATTAGTGTTGCACAGGGGAGCAGTTGAGGACTTCGCTATTTGATTAGCATGTAGGCCTTTTCCAGTGTTGTGCTCTGAGTGGTGTCAAATAAACCCCTCCAAAGAATTCTGATCACATCCTTTCATTCAAGTCTCACTAAGTACTCCCTCTATGTGGAGTCTGAGACTGGATGGAATGCATAGTTTATATTTTTCTTTTAAGGATGTATTTTTACAAATGTTTTTGACTGCAGGTTTTGGTCTAAACTGTTAAAGATAACCCTGGAAACGCTAAGACACTGACAGCTAAAATTAGAATACAGTTTCATATAATCTGGTGACATAAAAGATACGAATTCCTACGTCTCTGGGATTGTTAACTGGGTTCAAAATAGCTACCTCATGTACCTGCATCTCATCTCTTTCCATAAGTAAGAGAGTACCACATGGTTCATGGATGACAGATGGATGGCATTGTAAGTTTTATCTTCAGGGTAAACATATTGCAATGTAAATGTAAATTAAATATAAATTAAAAAGAATAGTGTTTAATTTTGAACTACAAGCACCGCTTCCTCTTTGGAACTTGCATGCAAAAGGATTTATGTATTTTAAAATGTGCTGAAGACTCCCAGTTATTGTAATCAGAATGTTGAAAATGGGAGAGAGATGGACAAGGTGAGCATGAGCATAAAGGAAGACAATGCACAGAATATATTGCACCTCAAATGAGGTGCCAAGGGTAATCAGATGTATAATTTGATGGGAATCTGTCACACATCTACATGGTTTACAAAAAAAAAAATCAATAAATAAGTGCTGCCTTCTAGAATAAACTCTGGAAATCCCTGCAATCCATGTGAAACTATACAATGTGTAGCAGTTTTTTAAAAAAATGAAGATAGAAAGCTGGACTAGCCCTGCAGAAGAAATTTTTCATTTTTTAATGCTTCTTCATGCTCTGAGACATGAGGTATCTTTCCATACCCTCTGTAGAGCCTAATAATGTAAACCAGATTGATATTGTCAGCTATCGTACCAGTTCAGAAGCATGCTGAATTATAGATGAGGTTAATATAAGTCTTGATTTTGTGAGATACAGAGTATCTTTGAAGATTCCACAAGTTTAGTGAGAGCTATGGATGCCCAACAGATAGTTGCCAGCAGCTTCAGTCCCACTGAGTAATTTTTGAGTGAGTCTTTTATGATCCTGTTCATTGCCACCATGTATTATTTTATATATAATTTGTTGCAGCATTGTTCCCTTAATTTCTTGGTTTTATAGTGCTGTAAAGAGCTCTGTGCTGGAGATTTGAACTATGCTGAACAATTCCTCCAAATGCACGTACTTTGGACTTAAGATTGGAATGTCATTTACCTGTTAGGCAGTGATAAAGGCCGAATCAAAGATTGAACCGCTAACTGCTCCAAGGACAGGGGCTAGCAAAGGTGCTAGCACTTCAAAGCAATTGCTGTGCTCTCATTCTGTAGAGTGTTTTTTGAGGTGGATATTTTGTGCGTGTTTATGTGTAATTCAAGGCCTGAGCATGGCAGAGAGAGAGAGAAGGTGGCCTCAAAAGAGTTCTTTTAAGAACCCAAAAGAGCAAGGATTGTTATGCCTGTTTTATCTTTAAGCATCAGAAAGACTTTAATTAAGATATCCCTGGGTTCATGTGAGTTTGCTAGAGCTCACTCACCGGGAGGGTTTTCTAAGCTCTTGAAACTCATTTTTAATGATACTGCTTCCAGAGAAATATCTGAAGAGAATCACTGAAAAATGCAATCTATATTGTATTACCATAGCATGTACTGTTACTCTTGTAACCCATCATAATTGATTTATATGAAAAATAAATATGGATAGTGTAGTAGTCTGTCCAGAGAAATAGGAGACAAAAACATCTCAGTTTTAATTAAGAGTTTGATTCTTCTGAAACCTTGTTAAATTTACCTAAATCTCTTTGTGCTAGGTCTTCTTTCCAATGATGACTGGAATAACTTTGTTTTAAAAGCATTCCTGTTACCTTTTTATACTAGCATCATTACAAGATGCGAATACAGGAATGAAATCTTTTGTGCCTCAGTCTCTCAGCTCTAAAATGGGGGTGACAATGTTTCCTGCTTCACAGGCTGTTTGGAGTTGGAATTTTTAAATGTTTGAGAGGTGTTAGATATTATGGTAATGAGGGCAATAGGAAAACTCATTAACTTGTTAATAATTAATTAGCTAATAATTGTGAAGGTGATAATAGAAAATGGAAAGAACTCTGCAATGAAAAGCTCAGAATTGCTATCACTAGAATGTGTCTTATTTTTGATGATTGTCGAGCTGATTTAAAAAAAAAGAAAAAGGCTGCAAATGGAGATCATTTCTCAGGACAGAAAATAATGCGGAATATAAGCACTATAGCTTAAAAAGACAGCAGAAAACATATTAGACTGGACACTATATTCTGCTTATAAAGTAACACCTTCTCATTTCAGTTAGATTCCTATAAACTATTTATACTGGTATGAAGCAGGTAGGCAACAGGAATTTTAGATCAAAATACTCCCACCTACTTTGAAGAAGTTGCATGACTTGTGAAATTATATTTAAATCAGGTTCTTTGAAATGACACCCATATAAGTAAATAGATACATTTATCTATTTATTTTTTAATAAACCTCTGTTAAGGTTTCTTGAAATACTAGATTACTGTGTCAATGATTTACTTACACGGATATTATTAATGTTTTCTTCTTAACACAATCATATTAAATTTTAATGACATGGATTGTAATATCTAGCTGGTATCTGGAAGCTTGTGGATTGCCCAAAGCTTTTATACAAATTTATATGTATAAAGCTCTCACTGATATACTTTGCCAGTAGATATTGTACCTTGAGTAGTCAGCTCTGCAAATCCCTTCTCACAAAAGATTAAAAACATCCTCCTATTACATCTAGAGACTTCTTTTTGTTATTCAAAGACATGAATATATTTAGAAAAATGTATATGATTTTTTAATGCCTTAAACTAGAAAGCTACCTTGATTCCTATTAAAAATTGGAATATTTAATGTTTTTGCTGCTTCTGTGGCACTTTTTTGATATTGTGAAGAAGAACAAAAAAGATTTCTGAGAACATATAAAACAAAAAACTGTGTTTGAAGTATTATAATAAAACAACCTTCTTCTTTTAATGCTAAGTCCCTTTTTAATGAAGATCCTCTGGCAGCTCTTGAATGTATAACTAGTTTATATCATGGGATGAAGCTGTCTGTTCTGATGATTGACATGAGCCCACATTACAATGTGATTCTGAAAATTAGTCCATAGAGGTCCTTTTCAGGTACTACTCAGACTGAGAGCTGCCCTCCAACTACAGTAGAGCCTTTTTAACCCCACTCATTGGTATTCTAATCTGGAAGTGCTGTCCTGCTTTTTAAATAACCCAGGCATTCAGGCTAGTACCCCCCTTGACACATTACTTAGCCAAAGGATTCAAATGAGATTCAAGAAACATGCAGTACAGCACAAAGGGATTGGAATATGCACAATTAATAATCACACAGTTAATTCATTTTTAATGCAAGGAGGTTTTCTGAAATTTTACATTCAAATTTGTAACACAAAGTAGTTGCTGTCTATTCCCATTATGCTGCCAAAATACTATAATGATAAAAATTTCCTTGTTTTTCTCTGTCTGTGTGTGTATCTGGGTGGGTGGGTGCACGTACGTGCTAAAAAAATACACCAGATAACAGTAAGATTATGATGCAAACTGATAAAAGCTAGAGGGTTCAAAGTTAAAGATGACTTAAGTCAACTGTGAGCAAAAAAGCATAAGACCCGTGGCATAAGTCAAAGGAGGGATGTCATTTAGCTTACAGTGGCAAATAGCCTAACTATTGCTGATTTGTGTCTACACCCGAGTACGGTTTGATCAGTTTGTGTTTTCTTTGTCTGTCTTGTTTTTTTGTTTTCTGTTGGTTCTTGCAGATATTTTTGGGCAGATGATTGCAGCATCTCTTCTGAGTGACTATACAATTTAACCTCAAGGGAAAATTCCCCACTGACAATGGAGGAAATATGATTTTAGGCACTACCAACCACAGAACTTGAAAATTAAAATGTGTCTTTTCTTAAAAACTTATTTTGGAACTTATATTTTTATTGCATATCCCTCTATGGGCTCTTAATGCTCCTTCTGTACTGTATTGTTTAGGGCATATGAGAACTGAATACAGAAACTTTTTAGAGAATAATAGCTATGCTGAGTGAAGGCCACTGCTCAAACCCTTCTAAAAAGCTATCCGTAGATTACCAGCCATTGTCACAGGGATCTGCCAGATAAATACAGTGAGTGCACTTTATTGTCAGTAGGAAGCTGACCTTTACCAACAGTTACCATGTTGAAGCATGATTCCCTACTCCTTCCTTTTGTGTGGCCCCTACTGCCCTCTGCTCAAGTTATTCAAGCCCTCTGTTAGTAAATTTTACCCCATGAAGTGTGCCTGAAAAAATTATGCTTAACTCCTACTTAAACCCTGTTTTAAAGACTTAAGTAGTGCATAAGCTTTATGTTCTCGCTACACACAGGGATCAACTTCATTCTCTGTGACTACATTTCACCAGGGTCTGTTTGGTGAGACGTGTGTAAATGCTGCTTTTGCATGTGCCTATTTTTAAAAAGAAGGGCTTGAACTATTTCCATTCAGCAACTAAATCTACCTAATCATGCATGAGACACAAACCATTTCGTAAAACACAAAAATGTCTAGAATGTTAAGAAAACTAAGAATGGCATAGCATACTTGAACCAAATGTCACAGAAACGCAGCCATAGATACTTAAATAATTAGAATGCAAAACAGAAATTTCTTTGCTAAGTTAGTATTTTTTATTCAAAATAGTGCATCTGCACACAGGAGAAAAAATAATTGTATTAAATGCACTCAGACAACATTTTCCATGTCTGATGTAGTGGTTATTAGGAGAAGTGGAGTTAGATAAAGAACACATGAAAGGGACAGGAGATACTGTACTTTCAGCTATATGCTGGGCCTCTATTACCCCAGCAGCAATTTTTGGGAGGTGGGATAGAAGTCTGTAGTCATAATTGTTGGATTTGATAGAACATGTGTATATCTATGCATTTTCATGAGCTGAAAGCCACATGATGTCTGTTCTCCCCTATGCTCAAGAAATGGAAGTGTCAGTCCTGGCTGAATGGCAGGTCCTGGACCCTGTACCACTATTGTGGTATGCTATATGCACTTTGATTGCCTCTATCTACAGGTTTTCTTCGAGTAGCCCTTTTGCAAAGGAGAAGAAAACACCACTGATTGAAATGCAAACATGAATTCACAAGACAGTTTCTAACTGTGGCCGAACGATTCACTGATTCTGTTATTTGTCTGTAAAATAATTGCTCTGGATTAAACTAGTAAAGCTACCTCAGTTTATGTTTTTAAGCACATTTTTTTGTGAAATCACTCTGATATCTTACGAAATATGGCCAGGAATGCATATTTGCAGGATTTTTGTTACCTCTTAGATTGTGTAGATCAGTATTGCTTGCACTTCTTTTTCTGAAATGACACTAATAAGTGTTCATAGTGGGATACATTTGAATGGTTTTGAACAGAGAGATACATCTTGATACAAAAAATTAACACATTTCTAGAAGCATCCCTGTCAATATTGTCAAGACATCACTAACATATAATACCCAAGGATTACAGAAGAATGAGATCTTTTTGGACTAAACGCTCAAATGTAAAATAGATTCTGCCTTAAAGTATTTACTGTACACATTACTCACTGGCATTTCATTGTTAATATGCTCTTTAGGGTGAAGGAGAGGAGAACTTACTTAATCAAGAGGGCACTCGCAGGAGAATAGATGATCTTAGAAAATCATGAGGTGAAGAGTACAAACAATGTACTGTTGGGGAAGGGGATAGCAAAAGAAGCAAACTTTTAGCAGTGAGCAGTCAAGGTCATCATGGAGTAGAGAAGTCAAGAATCTGTAGGTGAAATAAATATATTTAAATCTTAAAGGTTTTCTTGCTATTGATGATGATCAAAATGTTTCTTGTTATTAAGGCATTCTTTTTACAGTCCTCCCTATTCCCCTCGAACAAGAACTAATACTTCTCTTTTGAAGCACCCTTAGGCATTTAGGTTGTCTTGCTGAGAGCTCACAACATTTTTTCTGCTTTGCTGGTGGTTTAGTAGGAACTTAAATTTGGTATACATTCGGTATGCTATTACAGTTTGCAAAAACTCTGTAAAGGCTTGTATATTGGACCTACCTGTAAGTAGTAGGTAATATTTCATTAAATGTGGGATTTAAGTTTTTAATATTGCACATATGTGACTCTGGATATTCACTGTGACACTGAAGCAATAGCTGCACACTGTTGTTACAATAAAATCAACCCTATGGACTGCAAATCCCATCGTGATGGCAAAGGGATGCTTTGCTAAACCCTTGTTTTATTGTATTTCTTTCCAGTTAGAATCATATTCTTGTGTTCTTAGTGCAAAGAGCTGCATCACTGACAGAGCAAATTGTTCTTTGGCCTTCTCAAAGGACAAAAGCAATAACACACACAAAATCTGTCCCTTACCAGTAGCCTTGGGGAAGTGGTACCCTGAAAGGCAAAAGGCAAGTTAGGAATGGTTGTGCAGTGCTGTGAACTTCACAAAGATTCTGATTTTACTCAGAGGCTGCTACAATCCCAAACATGGTGTTAAAGGTGTTGAGAAGACTTGTGTGGACCAGGGAAGAATGAACTGACCAACATGCCCAGCAGTAACAAACCAGGTCTGGTTAAGGTGAACTTCACTGGCACCTCAGGACCCTTCTCCTGTCTGGTGTCATTGCCTTAGCCTGGTCTCCATGAGCATCACTGAGAACGAGTCCATGATTTGAGTTGCAGTGTGGTAGGTAGGCGCACTTCTTGCTGTCCCTCTGGGTGGACTGAAGAGCAAGGTAACTTAGCTTAACTGAAAGAGGGTTTCTGACTTTTACCTTAAAACACTCTTCAGCTGGTATTGCATAGAGTTTCTTACTGTACTGATGCAGTTTTGTGTATGTATAAATACAGGGAGGGAGAAAGGATTTAAAGAAAGTGCATTTTGGTTCGGGGTTTTTTGTATTGTTTTATTTTCTCTTTTTTTCCCCTCTCATTTAGTAACTTGAGAAAATCCATAAACCTTGGCATAGCAGGATAACAGGCAAATTTGTCTGATTATACAGTAAACTGTCTTTGTGGATTTAAGTTATAATTGTATTATGAATATAACAGCTTTTCTGGTGTAAAAATTCAGGAAGGCAGATCAAGTATATAATAGTATATAATGGAAATGAAATAGTTTTTATTTTGCTGATGTGGAGGGTATGAGTAAAGGAATTATTTTGGTTAAAACAGTGTAACAGGAGGATGGAGTGGAAAGGCCAAGGACATCTCCCTCTTTACTACTGCGTTAATTCCTTCACTTGCTGTTGAGTACCACTAACTGGGTGAAGCAGTTATTTCCTGAATATGCAGAAGCTGAAATAGTAGGATGTTTCAGACCTTGGCATGGCCATAGTTCCTCGTTTTCCTTTAAGCTGCTAAAGAATGATACAGGTAGTTCTAAACTGTTGCCCCTCTGAGAGGGGTAACATAATTCTAGTCTGAAGGAAATACAGCCCAGCAAAGTGTTAGCACACGAGTACCAATTTTTTTCCTGGCCTTTTACCAGGGTTTGGCTATTGAAGCTGTCAGCCTGGTGCATCTGTTCAGAGCTGTCCTCCTGATGCCATTTTCCACTGGCTGTGAAGGACTTACTTGCTGTAGCTTATTTAGCAATGAGGTCTTGAGCACTTTTTGCCTGACAAGCATATGTATGATCAAAAAGGTCCCCCTCCTCCATGCTCATTTATGTTCACACTATAAATCTGCTTTCTGGCCTTAGAGCTGATCTCATCAGGAGTAAATCCAGACCATCACTTTCAGACAGTTATATTGAGAGTGTAACCCCGTGTGTGTATTAGCCTCTCTCTTTTGTGAAGCAAGGTTTAAACGCTACATCAACAGATTTAAATGGACAGTTATTGAAATCAGCAAGATAGTCTTATGTGAGACATCCATAAATTTTCTGGGGAATATTTTTTAAGTGTGAGGCAGTTTTCTGAGACCTAGGTTGCTGTAGCAGGAAATATTTTGGTAGCTGAACTACTATAACTGCTATTTGATTTTTTTTTTTATTTTTTTTTAACAGTGAAATGATTATATCTCCTGCGTAGGCTGTGTTGCTTTGGAGTAGGTACAAAAATTAGGAAGATATTTTAATTTTATACTTCCCCATAAAATTATCGTGTGTCTTTACAAACAAGATTTGGCTGGTTAATATTCTAGTGCCCTCTTTAAAACATTTTGTTGTTATTCATCAGTACAGGTTAGCATCATACAGTTTCTCCTTTCACTGAAGCAGTCTTAGAGCAGTTTCGAATGCATCTCTCTCTCTCTCCCATGATTGGGAAGTTGTGGGGGGGCTTTAATCCCTGAGTATTCACATCCCTCTTGCACTTCTGTGCCTTTGGTTAAGTAGAGACAGTAACTATGAGTCCCTCAGTGACTAAAATGCCAAACCACACACGACACCCTCTTTGCACTCCCTATTAAAATTTTACAGGTCAAAAATCCAAAACCCACTTAATAAAAATTGTTCTTCATCGTAAGTGACAAGAGAGAGCAGGTCAATCTATGGAATAATGGTGCAGTAATTAGAACCTTTGTAGTTGATAAAGTGTGACTGTTAATCAATGTTTGGCTAATTAATCAATATTTTAATCATTAGACCTTTTAAATTTGTTTTAATGAGCATTTCCTCTAATTCCCTTGATCCTGTTGCTTCCAACACTTCTATTATCTCTGTTAAACAGCAGAGTAAGTGTTCCTATGCCCAGGATATGCTGTAGTTTTGTAGAGTTTTTGTAGTTTACCACAAAGATACATAAGTATTTCTGAATGTGATCAAATTCAGATTCTTAAATAAAAAATATTCTTACAGCATATGACCTGTCCATGTTTGCATAAGAGCAGTGTTTGAGAGTATGAGCCTTCACAACTCAGCAGTGCACTTTACTGATAAATTTTGATATCTCACTAATCTTAAGGCACGCACGCTACTGAATGACCATTACTCTGAAAATCCCTCTCTTCCCTCTAAAAACATTAAGCAGGGCTATCAAGGTATTTAGAGTTTGCAGAGAGTAACTACTCCACCATTAGTTAAAAAGTATTCTTTCCAGGATTTTTTCTGCCCTTCTGTTGTTTGCTGACTGCAATTCACTGATTTTTCAAACAAGGTATGTGGGATACACAGTGGTTATGGCAATAGCTATCTGAATGTGGTATCTGTCATTTCAACTTTGACTATTCCAGTAAATATGGAATTTTTTAATCCCTCTCACACAGAATATTCAGAGAGTTTTCACGCTTTGTCTATCAGTTCAGAAATCAAAATGGGATACCATGGCAGATATAATGAAACTGCTTCTGGTACTAATGGGTATCAGGAGTTTGCTGCCCAGTCCTACATGCACATCTTCCAGCTAGGAGACAGACTTTGCTGAGCTCTGCAAAGGCAGACCTGTTACATTGACTTTGATTTCTCACTGGTCTCCTCAACACTTCCTTTTATTCCCCTTTCTGCTGTTTGTTGATCTTTCCCTCATCCTTGACTAGGTGTCAGTGAGGGACTGGGAAATAGCTTGTTCCAGACATGCAGAAATCCATGGTTACAGAGCTCAGGCTGCTTTAACTTAATATGGAGGTTCTCTAAATATTTTCTTGCAGAAAATGAGAGATTCATTTGCTCTACAAAAATATAAGTCTCCAACTAATTCTAAATGCTTTGGTATTTTGGTAGTTTTGTCTTCTACATACCTGTACGATTTTTGGCATCTCTACATAACGTTATCTCATGAGATTAATTTTTTCTTTAACCAAAAATTTGTCAAGTGATTTGATATTTTTTAAGAAAAACCTAATAATACTATCAATGTTTACTGAATCTTCATCACTAGTTAGCAATGATTACTTAGTGTCAAAGTAATTCATCATGTCCTCTCCCACTGAGGGCCTAATTATCTGTGATTTCTGGTACTGCAACTGAATTTTGGAAATTAGCACTTACATTTTTGAGCCATTTTTACAGGCTACTGTAGCAAACTTTTAGCTGCATTCAAAGAATGATTATGTGCTTCTGGAATACTTAAGTGTAATCTTGACATGTCGATAAAAGAAAAGCTGTTTCTTGTAATAGTGATGTGATTTGCAAAGAAACATCTGAAAGGCAATTTGCATACCGCTTTCCAACATAACTGAAACATCTGAGCATTCTGTTACCAGCTTCCAAGACTATATTCAGTAGGAAAACCTTTAGAGTTTAACTTCAACATTATTTTTTTATGGTTCAATAGTCTGTCCTACTCCTGCCAGCACCGGAAGAGGAGTGCTTGATTCTTAGCAAAACATCTTTGCTTTGCTGAAGTTGGTGCAAAGCTCCAGTTGACTGTATCTGGGTACAGGTCTTACTCTTTGTAGGCTGATATGGCCACGGTGCTGTTGATCAAATAGGTGTATTCAGGCAGTTTGACCTGATGCAGGATTTAAAAAAAATATTTAAATGATAATCTCACCTGAAGCTGATACTATAGAACCTGAAGGTGCCTACAAATTGTCTATCACAGCAGAGAGGCACAGGTCTAGTTAAAGAGGGAGACTTGTTCAAAAGATATTTCTCGTAGTTGTCATGTTCATGTACAAGACATACTCTGCTTGTACATGAGCACATAAAGAAACTTGCTTTGGGATACTTTATATGGATATTCCGTAATTTTCTCTATTTTCTGACCTGAGTAGTATCATTGCACATGATCCTATAACTTTTTCTCAGAATGAATCTCATTCATTTAATATTTGTGCCAGTAAACTCCTCCTCCTGTCTCATTTACTACACCAGGGAAATCTGCATAACAGGGAAGAGGCAGTCACTGAGGGAAAACACATATTGGACAAAAATATTACAAGGACTGGAATAAAATAAAAATAATTTCTTATCAGAAATATGATTATTTTGTACTGCATTCATGTAAGTTGTTAAGAAGCCATTAGTAAATTGCTATTTTTATGAAATTATTACTATTAATTCATTATATTTTATTAGATCAGCAGTAATGAACCAAAACCGATATAATTTATTTTTATTACTACTGTAGGTTGAATCATGATGATTTATACAGCCAGATTGAAGCAGTGACTGTAATGACTATGTTATTGTCAACTATATATTTTTCTGCAGTCGGACATTTTAACCACATATAAACTCCATAAGTATGGAAATTTCTAATTTTGAGGACCTAATTAACAATATTGCCAATATTTCACTGCAGAGGTTTCATGTTGGTACTCATGAGATACCATCCATCTGGCTGTGTATCTTCTTGATTTACTGACTGAGTGGGGGTTTTTGACTGGAATTATTTCACTTTCTACATTTCTTATTCACTATCATCTATATCCCAAAGAAATAAATAAACCAATATATGATTTGTTCCCTCCCCCCTGCCCCTATTTGTTTCCTTTTAATTTTTCTTATCTTTTCTCATGGTGAAATGAAACTATATGTGGAAAGAATGACGAATGGAGTTGTGAAAAAAAAGTAACTTGCAGCAAAGCAGTGGATTTTCAGAAAGGTCTGAAAGAATCTAAGGAGGACTATAATAAGTTGGGGAACTAAAAGCAAATATTCAATATAATGAAGTTATAAGCTATTTTTTAAAATCCAACTTTTTAGCATTTTTTAATAGTAATAATATTCAATTATGACTATTTTCAATTTTACTGCCTGTCTTGCAAGCTTCATTTACTCTGCTTGCCCATAGATCCTTGATCCACTAGGCCTTAAACAGAGCATAATAAGGTACAGAGCTCAAATTAGAGCATTGTTGAGACAGGATAGTTCTAAGAAGAATTTTCCTTTTTGGTGAATACCCCCAAGGCCTAAATCTCAGCTAAGTGTGGCAAGAAACATTTTTTTTTATTTTCTTTGGCTGCCTTGAAACATAGAAATACTCTTGCCTATGTGAATAATGGAGGAAAACACTAAACAAACTCAAATCCCAAGCCAAGGACCCTCCAAAACCCAACAAGCATTCATCCTCCCTGATCCTCCAGGTGATGGACATTCACTGTGTCCTAGACTCTGCTCTTGGCATGGGTGATATCTTCTGATGCAACTGCTTTTCCAAGCTGTCTAGCATTCTTCCCAAAGACATTTTTGAAGAGAAAACTTGCAATATTATCTGCAATTTTTTTTCTGTAAAATTGGAAGGCTATTCTATGTGTGACTTAATTGTTTCAAAACAACTTCTGCATAGAAAAGAATGAGAAAGAAAAGCCCCTTAGTTATGCTGGGTTACTGAACCTTAGGAATGCGGAATTTTCAAGTAAAACAGAACCTTTTTTTTTTTTAAAAAGTCCTTTGTCTTCCATTGCTGTCTAAGAAAATA
Organism: Acanthisitta chloris; assembly: GCF_000695815.1. NCBI lineage: Eukaryota > Metazoa > Chordata > Aves > Passeriformes > Acanthisittidae > Acanthisitta > Acanthisitta chloris. The sequence continues at coordinate 188,602 of NW_008669687.1, forward strand.
TTTGGTCAAAGGCTACCAGACTAGGCTCTAAAATAGCATGTCCTTTTATAAAAGTTTTGACTCTCTTAACGTTATGTTTAACTTGTTTCCAGCTTTCTTTCCTACTTATCTATCCTTCCTTCTCATCCATGTCCCACCTTCCATGCATTCATTCTTCAGGATAGGAATGGCATTAAAAGGCCATATAAAACTATTTGAATGGTCTTAAGTCATTTTGGTTTTCTTTTCAGAAATCAAAGGGAAAACACACATTATGGTAAGGCAGTTGGATGCTCAATTTGTCCACAATGTCTAGCAATGAAAAAACCCCAACACTTTAGTGACACTTGGGCACTTTTTCCTCCATGCTGATTTACAGCATCAATGACAGTAAAGGGAAAAGGACCTGTTGTTTATACTTTGCTGAGTATGTCAGTGCTGAGCACTGAGGCAGTGGACTTGATAACTATATATGCTCACCTGGTCCATGAGCATCTAACAAGGAGCTGAAAAAGAAATGTAGAATTATGTTTATTTCTGTGCTGGGATTCCTGTTCATAGCAATGCTGGCACCTGAAGTCCAAAGCCCAGTTTTGCAATGTTATGAGTGCAGTCAGCTGAGAGTGCTCTGAGCTGCTCAAGGAACACTGAACATCTTGCAGAAGGGGATCCTTGGAAAGATTTGAGTGTGCTTTTGTTAGCATTTGCCTTTCCTCTACAGAGCCCTTAAGAGCAATTCGAAAAACAGATAACAGAATTCTTACAAAGTTCAAATGTAAATCTCTTCAGAATTATGTCCTCTAGAGGAGAGTAAACAAATAAACATAGTAAGAGCTACAGTAATAATATTGCTCTTATAGAGAGCTTTTCTTGCATCGTACAGAGCTTTTCATCTTAGGATCTCAAAGGGCTTTGGAGATGGTACTTAGCTAACCCTCGTAATATCTTTGTAAAGGTAGCACTTGGGTATCATCCTCATTTTCAGATAAGAAACTAGAAATGGAGGCACAAGAGATATTACACAATTTCCTTATGTTTCTCATAGTCTGTGTAAAATAGGACTCAGGTGTCTGAATTCAATGTAATAATATTGATGTAAATAAATGACATTTTGAAAGGTCTTTAAATACCACATAATCCGAAGTTAATGGTTAACTTGTCGTTTTAAATTTGTGTTTTCTTTTTTCCTGTTTTTCTGTTTTACAAACACTGAAATTATTTGTAATTACACTTGAAGGTTTTCAAATTTTTTCCCTGAAAACAGTTGATTTACAACAGTCAGTCTTAATGATTGTTGGTATTCTAGTTTGCCTTTAATCTTATCATAATCTAATGAATTATTAATTAATTGTGTCATATTCATTGTTCTGTCTGTAGAATAGACATCTAATATCTGACTTTATTCCTCTAAATTTCGATGAAGAGACAAATACTGGTGGAAGAAAAAAAAAGACAGAAAATAGTTTATTATAATTTTTTAAACTGAATCAAAATGGTTCTGTTTTAAAAAAAATGAGTGCAAATAATTTTGCATTTTCCATTACTGCAAAGCATGAAATTTACATGCAATATTTATTTCAAGGCCTTCTCATCTTAAAGTAACTTGTCCAGATCACATTTCACTAAGAAATTGCACAATTCAGAGCACAAGAGTTATGCTAACATCTTTCACATATTCTTTTTTAACATACCATACCAATAGTAGTTGCCATTTTTTGAAACTGAATGGATGCTATTCTATAACCTGCAAAAACTGGTCCCAAAAAACTCACTTGAATTCTCATTTATGTTATTTTGTATTTTGGCAGTACTTCAGAAAGTGAAAATTATATTCTTTTGTTCCGATATATGATATTTTGTGAAAAATGTGCTTGAGAGAGTGCAAGTGTGCAAATATGCATTGTCAGTCTGATATAAACTATATCAAGCACAGCCATTTTAGTGCATGAAATCTTCAGTAAATTCAATTGACACTAATTTTGGTCTAAGTTACTTGAATGCAAGAAATATGTTTCAGAAATGCTGGTATTGCTTTTGTATTGTTGGAAAATATGATTAAGACTTCTTAAAGAAGGGGTGTAGAAGTGAAGTTTATCTGAAAGTTCTTCTCTCTAGATAAACGAGTCTTCTACAATTTTAAGTTATAATGCCTGATTTATTTACTGGAGTTTTTTATGTCCTTTATTCTGCATCTTCGCCACCTTTGAAAGACTGGTCTCAAATGGCTTGGATGCATACTGTGTTGTACAATAGGTATGTTCTTGTAGTGTATTGTAGAATGTTATGCTTTTTGACAAAACTAAGTAGAAATAAAACATACTCAGGAGCTTCTCCTGAAAGGTGATCTTTTCTTGCTAAAATCCTGGAAATACTGGCATGGAACAGAAATGGGAAAAAAATACCAGGTAAAATTAGATATCCTGTGCAGCTCATATGAAGGCCTTCAGATAGGGAGGCTTAAAGATCTAGATATTAAGCTGAAAACACTGAAAGTCATTTGAGGTTTTAAGAGCAGGTTTCCTTTGAATAAGGTAGTCATTAAACTGAAAAAAACCCCAAACCAAAATATACACCTCTATTTGTGTTGTGCTGGTTTGAGCTGAAGTAGAGTTAACTTTCTTCACAGAGGCTAGTATGGGGCTATGTTTGGGTTTTGTGCAGAACACAGAGTTGATAATGCAGAGATGTTTTTGTTATTGCTGAGCAGAGTTTACACAGAGTCAAGGCCTTTGCTGCTTTCCGTACTGCCACGCTGGCAAGGAAGTTGAGGGTGCATGGGAGACTGGGAGGAGACACAGCTGGGACAGGTGACCCAAACTGACCAAAGGGATATTCCATACCATATGACATCATGCTCAGCATATAAGGTGGGAGGAAGAAGGAGGAAGGGGGGACATCTGGAGTGATGGCGTCTGTCTTCCCAAGGAACCGTTACGCGTGATGGGCCCTGCTCTCCTGGAGATGGCTGAACACCTCCTGTCTTCTGGAAGCAGTGAATTAATTCATTGTTTTGCTATGCTTGTGTGTGCAGCTTTTGCTTTCTCTATTAAACTGTCTTTATCTCAACCCATGAGTTTTTGTAGCTTTTACCCTTCTAATTCGCTCCCCCATCCCGTTGGTGGGGGAGTGAGTGAGAGGCTGTGTGGTTCTTGGCTGCTGCTGGGGTTAAACCACGACAGTGTACAAAGAAGAAACATGTTGCATTTTTGGAAATGCTTGTTTGTAAAGTAAAGTATGTAGAACTGCACACAGCCAATAGCTCAAATTCATGGGCTATTCCTGTACATTAACAACTATTTATGCTTAGGGCCCACAAAAGTTAGCTAGATGTTACCATCAAAGAAGTAGCTCAGATATACTCACCCAGCCTAGGCTCAGTTTCAAATGAATCAGCCTAAGACCTGCTGCTGGGTTTGGCAACACAGATCATCTTCTGTGATACAGGTTTCTCAGGTAGGTTTGATTTTACCTGCACTGAACAACAAAGTTATAATCTAGCTCAAGTAGTTCTTTATGAACAGTGTAGACATATTTTAAATCATAGGAGGTTTTAAACTGTAGCAGTGCAAGCCATATGGGGTTCTTAACTTTGAAGAAATCTGATGGATCATTTCACACATGGCCATGCTGAGTTTAAGGCTAAAAGAAAAGTCTTGAACAATCTCTTTAATATAATTATTACTAAATAACAGTTTGTGAGAAGCATGCACAGACTGGCTAACCATACTTCCTTTGACATTAGATTTTGAAATATTAACTTTTTCCTTTTGGTGGTTTTTGTATTTTCTTTTAATTGTGTGATAGTTTGTTCTGAAGGAATAGCCACTGCTGAGTGTTCCCAACATGTTAAGGCAAACAGTGATATATTTACAGGGAATCTGCAGGCTCCTTTCTCAAAGTCACTGCCAGGTGCTGATGTAGGGCGAGATAAAATGTCAACTTGTAGACTGTGCCGTTCAATTATCCAGGATATGAAAATTCAAATCTCAAACTAGAGGATTTCACAGTCATGAAATTTGGCCCTACAGAAATGTTAAGTAAACTCTCAAGAGTTGTTCATCCAAGTTAGTTTGTTGAAGAAGAAACTAATATTTGTACAGAAAGACAAAGCATTGTTGTGAATCAGCAATTAGCTAGAAGCTTTTCATGCTAGGAAAATGTTAAGTACGAGGTGCCTCAAGTTTCTCTATTAAATTTATATATTTTAATGAGTAAAAATAAGCAGACAGAATAAGTAAAACAAAGACACAAGCAATAATTATTAAAGTCAAACTTTTTTGCATGATACAAAATCCTGTTGGTCAGTTATTTCCAGAAACTTTGTTGTGGAGAATTTCACTGGAGAGATAAACAAAAATCAAAGGAATAGACATTGATATATCAGATGGTCTATATGGCTCATAAACAAATATCCTCTCTAAAGAGGTTGATAAAAGAACTACTCATGGACATTCTAGTTAATGGTGTCAATGCAGAATACAGAATATGATTGGAGGGGACTGGTGGAAGCAGATGGAATAGAATGTGGAGTAACACCAAAAAAGCTATAAATTCTTGCTAAAAATGGGCTCTCTGACTCATTTGTCTTACTGTGTTCAGATCTGATCATTTGGGTCTTGTATCAATAATTAAAAGAATGGAGGGTCTGTAGAAGTACATCACTGAAAATTTAGTTGAAACATGCTTATATAGCGAAGGAGAGACGAACATTAGTTGTTGACTGACCACAAAGGAGAAAGAAGAAAGACATGGAAAAAGTATGTACAATGAAATTACTCTTTGAAGTACATGTCTCTTTGACATCATCCTTTGCATTGTGCACTGTTGTTAGGACACCTTCAGTCTTAATAAGAAGGGAATATTCAATTAAAATGAGGAATGGGAAATTTAAATTAGGAGGAAATGCTAGTTAAAAAATAAGTAAAAATTAGGAAACAGAGCAACTTATTGCCACTGCTAAAAAAGGAATATTTGTGCACACATACAACATACCACCCAAGTTTATAATAGAACAAAACACAGTGGGAACAAAACTACAGGACATAAAATCTAGAATTTACAAGTTGGGTTTTGGAGGAATTTTCCCTAGAAGATTTGTCTCCTTCATCTCTCCTTCAGCATAAACAGGAGGTGGCATAGTGGATGCAAACATACGATTGTTCTTCAGTAAGAAATTCTTGTGCACCCATGTGGACAGCTAGTTTTCTTTATTATGGAGTGTTACAGAAAGTTTTCTGCATTATGGAGTGTGGATATTGTTATACCTTTTCCCCATACTTGCCATTCTGTCAGTACACTGGATTTCAAATGAACTAATGGACAGGATCCACCGTTTTCCTCAATTCATTGGCTATAAAAGGGCCACGGAATTGCTTTGTTGTTGTGAAATCTATCACAGACTCCCAAAGAAGAAAAAAACAAGACAATATTACCCTGCCAACTGAGTCCAAAAAATAATTTTAAAGCAGAAACAGTGGCTGATGTGCATTTACACCAGTGCTTTCCTTCTGGACAACTGCATCTCTACTACACAACTAAATGACTGGTTTGTTCATAGGACAGAAAATAAAAGATTAACAGCCTGCATAGTGCAGTGTGTCAAACTGCCTTTGGTACAGCAAGAGTGTGTTGCCCTCTAATTTATCTGTTGCTTGGCTGGGGCTTCAAGCATGGATATCATGTTTTGGACTGCAATGTAGTTCACAATGTGGTGCACAGAGTGGAAGAGGGGAAATGGGTCAATTAAAAATCATAAGGAAAAGCATATGTTAGGCTGTGGTATTCCCAACCTTCCCAATCATCACAGCTCATCATAGCACCGAATTGTGAAAGTCACACTCACATATATCAGCACCTTATCCTCATATTTCTGTCTCTCTGCAGAAGTTGCAGCATTTTTGGCATCACCCCTTCATGTAGGATAACAACCTTGTATGAGAGTGAAATTCTTCTAAAACCATGTCATAGCCCTCTAGCAGGGCAAAGCCAGGGATTGAGGGAATGCTCTCTTGGGTCATGGGACCTGTGCTGGGAGAGGGAATACTTGCTCAGGTATTGGACTGCTTTCATACTTCTGCTTCTGATTCGCTTACAAACACACACTAAATTCAGCAATGATGTAGGATAATGCAGGGAGAAGTTTACCCCAAATTCTCTTTTTCCAATAAGTCCTTTATGTGATTTTGTGTATGTTGCTGATGAGGATTATTGCAGGATTTATTTTAAAGTTGTGTTTCCTTCTTGAGAGTGCAGGTTATCTGAGGTCAGTTTGCATATGGAATTAGGGCAATTGACCTGTTCCTTTAGATCCTCAAAAGAAAAAAAGAGCAGAGAATGAAATACTGTATTTTCTCATCTGATCAGCTTCTATCCTGTAAGATTTGGGAAAAGGAAGAGGTTACTGGTTTTATTTCTAATTTAAAGGTATTTGGAGTCTGGTGATTGTGATGTTGAGAAATATCTTCTCGAGCATGTCTGTCTTAGTTGGATACACATATTTAAGAAATAGATAATGGGCCAGAACCCCAGCATGAAGTCAAAAGAACTCTGTTAATGTAGACTAGGTAAGAATTTGGCACAGGCAAATATATATGAGTGCCACAGCTCACCGGGTGTTATTACAAAAAGTCTGTCTCTTGCTGGCATTGACTTTCAAAAACAAGCTGTGCTTAGCACCTCTGAGTTTATAAAGATCACACAGCAACCTACATGCTATCAAAGCTTCAGGAACAAATAAATAAGCAGCTTATCTCTCAAGGTCTTTCCCCCTGATTTTATTCTAAGTGACAATAGAACCAAAGTTGTAAAGCAGTATAAGATCTTCAGACCAAATATGTGTTGTATATTTTTTCACATTGTCTGAATCTGCTGTTGGATTATTTTCCTTAACAAACTGCAATATTAGGGGTTTTCAGATCTGTCAGAGCTTTGAAATTAATTCTCACTTTTGTTCTACAAAAGGCATGTACTATATTTTCACACATCTGCTTCAGGAGAAATGGACCTCCATTGGCACATATACATTTTAAAAAAGAAATGTCAGTTTTATGAATCTCTCTTTCTTTGTGCTGTATGCTTTGCAGAGCTATCTGTGTCTACATAGAAAAAATTCATGGAAGCTCCATTGTATTTTAACCTTTGAAGCAGATACCCTGAATGAGTGAAAAACCAAGTAATTTCACTCATCCCTTGAGAAACATAATGAAAACCTTAAGGCAAAGATTTGCCCAGTGTCTGAGGTAGGTGTGTAAAATTTCACATAGCAAAGATGACAACAAAATAAGATTTCATAACTATTTTTCTACTGTTGTTCTTCATCAGCTGTGAAACAATAACAATCATGCTCTTGCTCTAATTCTCTCACTCCAGTAAAATCCATCTGTAAAACTGATGGGGATGACTGAGCAGAAACAACAGGCAGCCAGGACTTTTCAGCAG
>NW_008669687.1:196043-196466 GCF_000695815.1 Acanthisitta chloris
AAGTAATATAAGCAAAAAGGCTACCTTGCCCCAGCTTTTAATTCAACCTCCTAGTATCAGAGTCCTCTCTTGCAGCAACCAGCCCTTCAAGAAATCTTTCTCATTGTGAATGATGGAGAAGGTTGTGCCTTTGTCTTCTACCATGTGATGCCAGACACTCCCAATGTAAAATCAGCAAAGGCACATGCTTGGAATGGATTGTGTTAAAAAAATTGTTTGGAAAATAATTTTTTTCCCTATTTAATTTGTTTTTGTACTGTGTCCAAATGCCAAATGTGAGAGAGGAAATTGATGGTTTGTATTTAGCCTTTTAGTGATGTGGTTTGGCTACAATTAAGCATGAGCAAATACGCCTTTTTGCTTTTCTTTTGGTTTCCTATTGGCCTATGTCGTCTCTTACCCTGCTGTTTCACAAGCACGTTT
>NW_008669687.1:196513-203189 GCF_000695815.1 Acanthisitta chloris
GGCTGTAGTGGGAGGTCTCCCAGGAGCCACTGCTGTCAGGCTGTTCCCTACTTCTTAGCTCAGCACATAATCAAATGGTGCGTAGCCACACACTGACTGTGTGCCACATATTTCCTCCTGCCATGTCATTACTCATTAGCGTCTGGAATTGCTGCCGCTGGCTTCCACAAATGAATGCAAGAGCCCTAGGTGAGATAAAATAAATAAAATCTCTTGCTGGCCCCCTAATGTACTATTGCCTGCCACGAGGAGGGAAGGAATCCGTCATTACCTCGGGCAGATAAGGAAGCCTACAGTTACTCACCTGAAGTAGGCCACTTATCGTCCTATCCCTGGACTGAGTCAAACCTTACATATGTTCACCAGATGGTGGATTCCCATAATAATTATTCTGCAGGCTACAACAACATGAGGAGAATGAAGAACTCAGCCTGTATACACTCCTCTCCATCAAATCTACTCACATGTGAATTGAAATACATTAGCACAAAGTCGTACCTAAGATTTTGAAATATAGTAACTCAATAATAATAGCATGTTATTAGTCTTGTTGCCAAGCATTGCATTTATTCTATCAGAGCCTCTCAAAGATGTCATAAATGAAAACCACTGCATCTCAGATAGTTAGATCTGCCTGACCAAAATACAGAGTTAACACGCAATATCTCCTTTCTCTTATCACTCCACACCTGATCAATCCATAGATTAGTGGCATATTTTTTAATGTTAAAATGTGATTTATGATACCACAGAGTGTTCAGATTATCTCAAATTACAAATTTAAGTAAAAGTAACAACATATCAAACTTCAAGCTGAAACCCCTGTATGACCTTGTGGTTTGGTACTGGTGCTGGTAGAGTTCAGCATCTTCATTAGTGAGCTGGATGATGGGCTAAAACTCAGCCCTGGCAAATTTGCAGAGGATGCTAAGTGAGGGGTAGAAGTTGATAATCCCATGCAGTAGAGCTTCAGTTGAGTAAAACTCTGGGACTGAGTGGCTGGTCTGCCAGAAACCTCAAAACCTTTAACAGTTCTGCACTTGAAGAGAAGTAACTCCATGTGTCAGTACAGACTGAAAACCAACTGAATGCAAGACATCCCTGCGAATATGATGGATACCAACACTGTGTGCTTTTGGCAAATAACGTAAGCTGTACGCTTGGCTACATTAGGACAAACATGGAGAGCAGACAGAGATAATTCTCTCTCTCTGCCTGACACAGGTTGGGCACTACCCTGGAATACTGTATCCGGGTGCAATAAGGATATTCATAGAATCATAGAATCATAGAAAATTAGGGGTTGGAATGGACCTTACAGATCATCTAGTCCCAACCCCCTGTGCCACAGACAGGGACAACTCCTCACTAGACCAGGTTGCTAAAAGGCCTCACCCAGCCTGGCTTTGAATGCCACCAGGGTTGGGGCAGCCACTAATTCCCTGGGCAACCTGTTCTAGTGTCTCAACACCCTCACAATAAAAACCTTTTCCTAGTATCTAGCCTAAATTTCCTCTCCTTCAATTTGGACCCATTACCCCTTGTCCTATCACTGCAAGTCTTAACAAAGAGTCCCTCTCCAGCTCCCCTGTAAGCCCTTGAGATACTGAAAGGCTACTATGAGGTCTCCATATAACCTTCTCTTCTCAAGGCTGAACAGCCCCAACTTCCTCAGCTTGTCTTCATAGGGGAGATGCTCCAGTCCTCTTAGCAACTTTGTGGCTTCCTCTGGACTTGCTCCAACAGTTCCATGTACTTCTTATGCTGAAGACACCAGAACTGCACACAGTATTCCAGGTGGGGTCACACAATACCAGAGTAGAGGGGAAGAATCACTTCTTTTGACCTGCTGGCCACACTTCTTTTAATGCAACCCAGAATTCCATTGGCTTTCTGGGCTGCAAAGCACATACTGCCAGCTCATAGTGAGTTTCTCATCCACCATCACTGCCAAGTCTTTCTCCTCATTGCTGGTCTCAATTACTTCCCCACCCAAACTGTAGCTGTGCCTGGGATTGCCATGGCCCAGATGCAGGGCCTTGCACTTCATTTTGTTGAATTTCATGAGGTTTGCATTGGCCCACCTCTCAAACTTGTCAAGGTCCCTCTGGATGGCACATCCCTTCCCTCCAGCATGTTGACTGCACCACACAGCTCGATGTCATCAGCAAAGTTGCTGAGGGTGCACTCAATTCTACTGTCCATGTCATTGACAAAGATGCTGAACAGTATCGGCCCCAGCACTGACCCCGAGGGACACCACTCATCACTGGCCCCCATGTTGACACTGAGCTGCTGACCACAAACTCTCTGCATTCGACTGTCCAGCCAGGTCTTTATCTACCAAGTGCTCCACCCATCAAATCCATGTCTCTCCAAATTAGAGAGTGGGACAGTGTCAAATGCTTTGCATAAGTCCAGGTAGATGATGTCAGTTGCTTTGCTCGTATCCATAAATATTGAGAAAGTAGAGACGGTCCAGCAGAGTACCTACAAGAAATGAAGGGCCACTGGTACTTGACCTAAGATGAGAGGCTGAGGGGGCTGAGTTTTTTCAGGCTGGCAAAGAGGGAACTGGGAGGGGAAGCAGAAGTATCCTACAGCCAGGGAGAGAACTCTTTTCTGGAATACCAGATGGTTAAGGAAGGGACACTTGTTTGAAATATTTTCACTAGGAGGGTGTCGAAGTTCTGGTGCTGTTTATGCAGCAATTTCCATTTGTGGAAGTTTTAAAAACTTGGCTTGTCCAGCACTGCTGGTGTGTCTGCTTGAGAAAGAAGATTGGAACAGGTTATTAGCTGAAGGTCTTTGCCTGGGCCTCTGCAGTTGCACTTTAACTCACAGTCATTTAATGTCTGAGAGTATTCCCCTACACATCCTGTGAGTGTTGTCTTGTGTGAAGCTGTGGGTTCATACATTCAAAAAGCCTCACATGGATTAGCAAACCTAAGCACTTCTGTCATAACAAAGCTAAGGGAGAAAATTTTCTGAAAACTTACAGAATTGTCTGAAAAAAAAATCTGGTCTGTGGAGAAAACATTACAAAGTTGACTTGTCAATACTAGGCATTTTGCTTCTTTCCCTTGAATGCTGTAGTCCACATTCATGTCAGCATCATCATATTGTTTGTTTCTTTTGGGAAGCCTGCTGCCCAACTTCATCATTCTTAGTGACAAAGAGATTCCTCTGTGTTAAAACTTTACTATTTGAATGTGGACTTAAAATGTTGAAAGATTTAATCATATTGTGAAGAATGTCAGAAAGTTCTTTAAAATCTTAAGGAAATTCTTACTGAAGCTAATTAAAATTTCTCACTGAAATATTAAAAAAACCACCACCACCAGAAAAAAAAAAGCTAAACAAATTTCTCTTTTCTTTTTCTTTGTTTTTTTTTTTTTTCTTTTTGTCTGTTGCTATATCTGAAATACTAGAACTTTTAGCATTTCCAGCATTTACTTTTGGAAGTTCTTTGAGTACAATTTTAAAGCTTTCTGATATTTTCTTTTGCTGTGCCAACTGTTGAAAAGCAGTCTGGTCTCATGAACATGCCAGTACAAGTGAAAGAGTGCTATAGTGTTAGTCTGATGGGATCTCACAGTAAAAGGGATGGAAAACTCATCTCCAAGATTCAGCAATCAGAAATGTGCAACCACATGGAATTTTATAGCTCTGACTACTTGAAGAGGTTTTACTATATTCTTAACTTTTGATGCAGAGATATTAAGTCCACCTTGTACAGGTGTGGCAATACCTCACTTTCCTGGAAGGTAATAAATATCATGTTAATCAGTGGTCAGTCTCTTTGTGATATGGCAGAGCCACACTGTTATGACAAATGGCTTTAAACAAGTTCAGCACTATAATTATGGAAAAGGTTACATTGTTCTACAATTATCCTTTTAATCAATCTTGCAGGATAATCATCCTGCCGAAAAATCTGTTTCTCAATACCAATTTCATTATCTAGGTGATTCTCATCACTAATCATTAGAGTGTGATTCACTACATTCTTAACAACTCCTGTTTTAACTTTAAATGGGTGATTAGACTCAATATACAGGATATTACCTGCACTATCGTCTTTATAATACATTCTCCTTCCCAACTGTCAGGCCATCTCTCCACTAATAAATGTAAAAAAGCATTTCTTATTAACATCCTTTTCCATAGTAAATCATATTCAAATGAATATTACTAATGAAAGAGAATGAGGGAGAATAGTTCTTTCCCTGATGCTCCATCTTTCCAAACATTGCATGGGAAGACATGGGGCAAGACTGTGAACCTCCAGGCTGTTCTAGAAGGTTGACATATCTGTAGTAAGAAGTAAGACCACAGTAGTTTCTCTTGATTTTTGAATTTGCAAAGGTTCCTTAGACATTCCACCACAGAAAAAAGAAAGGATTCTGCATAGATACAGGACTGCATTTTCTTCTTTTGTGAGAGCTGGCAAAGCATTGAGAGTTGTCATAAGTCTCTGTTTGGGACCTGAGGCTTGGGAACTCTTGTTGCATGTGTTACTTGTACCAACCATTCAGTTTTTGGCTTATTTTTGGATGCCTGTAAATTGTCTATAGTATTTGACTGCCTCTTGTCTTATGAGACCTTCAATATCTGTATTAAACAAGAGTAAGGAAATTATATTATTATTTTAACTTTTTAAGGATCACCTTTTACATTTTCTTTAATACTGAGGTCTCTATTATCATAATATGCCAAAGAAATACTTCCTCAGCTATGCTTCTGCACCAGTTTCCAGTGAACCTCACCAAGTGATGTAGAAAGGGATTAAAACTTTCATTTATGAAAAAACAGGTCTTAATTACTTGAGAAGATGGGAATTTTTCCAGTTTAAAATACAGCATATTTAAAGTAACATATAAGCATCAGCAAAAATTTTCTGTGGAATGTTTTTTGGTATACTGCTTTTCAAGAGCTTCAAGTGCTTCCATGTGAAAAGCAGCTAGAGTCAGTTTGTTTAATTGTATTGCTTAATTGTGAAGTTCCAATTTCCTGGTAAACTCCCCAGTTACGACTGTTTTATACAGACAGTGGCTCAGTCCTATCCAGAGCCTGTTTAACTCTGACCGTGACAAGGCCCCTGTTGTGAGGGTAAACTGACTTTGGAGATGATTGCTTCTTGACACTCTGCCTGCCACTTCTGTGTGTAGATTTATGTACTATACATTTTCATTGAGCATTTAACCCTGAATCTTTATATGAGCCTGCTATAAAGCACATGCCTATCATCCAGGAAATGCTTGCCAACACTCTTCCTAGACAGGAATTATTTTAACACGAAGAAGAATTAATTGTACCGCATTTCTAATATTCTGGGAAATAATTTCTGCCAGCTGTAAAAAGAAGTTTAATTCATCTGCAGTTATTAATTTTCTTATTCGCTTGAAATTAGTCATTAACATGTTTGGACTAACTTTTTCCTGGTTTTGTTTTGCTTTGCTTTGCTTTTTGTTTTGTTTTGTTTTTTTTGCTACCAGCATGGCGATCTACGGAATGAAAATATGAAAAATAATATATAAAAATGATGTGTAAGCAAGCAAGTCTTACAGATGTTGACTGCTAATGTATTTGCTACCTGTGAGAATAAACCATGAGCGTACATTTTCATTTAAAGCTGGACTCTGCCCAGTTGCTACTAATACAGACAAAGGTTTGTGGAGAGAGGAAAAAAAATGCTCTGTCACAATGACTTATACAAGCTTAAGCAGCAGACTTCCTAAACCAAGACTTATCACTTCAGGGTTATTTCCATGTGACCTGTGGAGGATGCCCATGAATGGCAGGAGAAGACATGCGGTTTTCTCTGCTGTAGGGCTCAGCCTCTCGGTGCAAGACTAGAAGGCAGTGCTGGGTGTTGTGAAGTAATCATTAAGTTACACGCTTGTCATTTCTTGTACATTCACTCAGAACTAATGCACATCACTTTTTCCAATTATAATCATTCCACCATTTAACAAGCACAAAAGGCCTTAGATTCCAATTTGCCACTGATGCTTCACTCTCACTTGCTTATTTCTTGGCATTTAGGTCAGGCTAGGTTGTGCACAGCTCGAATAATGGGGTATATTCACCCTTCATACAGCAAATGTACAAATGATGAAGGCTAGAACAGCTGGTCTCACAATGTGAGAGCAGATCATTTCCACTGGTATGGTAATCTCTCTATTCATAGTTTTCCTTTCAGTTATTGCAAATACATTTTATCTTTTTGGTTTGCTTATTGCCAAAGCCAATAGTACTCTAGTAAGCATGTCACATTTCATTTAGCTTTTCCAACCTTTCCATAGCAAAAAGCAAACAACACCTCTGCCACCCTGCCCCCCCCAAAAAAAAACCTCCCAACCCAGAACAACAAAACAACCAACACTAAAACCAACAGAATACAAGAAAATCGAAACACCAAATCACAGCTGCTGAAATCCCTAGTCTTTAATCTTAGTTATCCTCTCACTAACGACAAGTAACTGGAATGTGGAATCAACCAGTCGAGGTGTTAATAAACAAACTTTGGCTACACAGTGGCCAAGAATTAAAAGAGTCTATCACAGCATGTAAAATGTTTTACTCTTCTTTCTGCTGAAAATAGTCTATTTCTGCAGGAGTGCTCTACAAGGTTTGAGCTCAGATCTGCTAATTTCTATGACAACATTCAGCA
>NW_008669687.1:203207-245707 GCF_000695815.1 Acanthisitta chloris
CCCCAACATAGTCTTTCCTCTGCCTTTCCTGTATGCAAGCATCAGAGACCAGTACAGGCAGCAGATTTGCCGTTGGTGGAATAACCAGTATTGGCCCAGAGATGAACCAGGACTTGAAGCTGCTGTTTTTTAGGAATGATGCTGTCTGCCTGCCCATTTGCAAATTTTAGGGAGGGAGAAGCAGTGCAAACAACTTCAAGACTCCTGAAGGTACATTGCTGCTGACAGACCTCCCTGCCCAATGCCAGGAAGAGACGTGTGGCCCCAATTTTGTCTTGTATTAAAAAGAACAATTTCATTTATCACTTAGTCACACACACATGATCAATGAATGTACAGAACACAAAGTGACTAACAGAGAGCCAAAATGAAACTTTGCAGCAGCAAAGTACAGTTATTGTCTCTGCTCTAGCATGTGAATCAGTTTTGTGGCATTTCAATGATTTTTGTAAGTCAGAATAAGCTGGTTCAGCCTTTTTCCATGGTGTTAGCTGTGGCATCAGAACAGCTGTAGTTGTTCAGTGTTGTGGTTTAACCCCAGCAAGCAGACAAGAGCCACACAGCCTCTTGCACTCATTCTGAATCCCAACACAGCACTGTACCAGCTACCGAGAACAAATTAACTCCATCCCAGCTGAAACCAGCACATTCAGTCAATTGGTATCTTCCTCTGATAGATCTCTATGGGTATGATCTTTGTTCAAATCTTGCCCTGCTGGCACCAGGGTACAAAGAAGTTGTGCAGAATGCTAAATTCTTAGAAATATGGGAGGCTTTTTCATCACATTTGGATGATACAACAGTGCTTCTAGCTGACCTAGAAGCTGCATGTTTTTCCTGCATAATGCTGACAAGAGTTTTCAGAGAGGCCATCAGCTACTGTTTGGGGCCTGTTTTTACAGCAGAGAGTAAATATTGTAATTTTTTAGACAAAAAATAACATTATACCTTTAAATATTAAAAGTACCAAATTAAAATTAAAATCTTTGTATAGCTCCACTTAGTGAGACTACACTGATTTTTCCCCAATACAAAGTTTCTGTGATTGGTATTCTAGAACAAGTAATTAAAGAAAGGAACAGGTGATGCTTGAAAACTGCATGACTCATGCACAAGACACCTTCCTCTGAAACTCCCTCTGTCAAGTCTCTGTTTTCCCAGTGTCTTAGTGAAATCTCATAAATGAAGTTGTTCTTCTACTAGGGAAGACATTTCATGACTAAATATACTTTAAGATATATAATGTATCTTTAAGCTTAATTAGCATTTCTCATATTTATTTACTTTCTATTTCAAAATATCCTTTCAGAATTTGCTTTCTCAGAGCTAGGAGACTCTGAGAAAATACTTGGATGAGCTATACAGTGCACAAACTTTTCTCTCAAACTTCATTTTAAGACATAATTGAGTTGTTATCCGCACAGTATTTTTCTTCCAGACTGCAAGAAATGCCAGTCTGTCTCTGTAGATAATAAATGATGGAGATGCAAACTCTGTAATGGAATTTCCCATGTACCTCACACAGCCTGAAAGACGAGAATCCTCTAGATAATATGTGATTGCTTCAAATGCAGCGTGGCATGCTCCCCTAAGCTTTGCCTACTACCAAGTACAAGGCCACACAAGTATGATTTTTTTGTCTCCTGTCTGAATTACCAATATAATCTGTTTGAATTCAACTTGCAATTCATGCTAAGACAATTTAAGTAAATGCTACAAAAAGAGCAAGGTTTGGGGTTTTCCCCCCTTCTTTCCCCCTCCCCCCCACCTATAAGAGCATTGGCTGATAGAATCACTGTATTTATGGCTACATTTGAAAAGTATAACTGCCAGTGAATTCAACATATCAAATATTACTCAATGTTACTTTTTTATTTCATTCACATTTAAAAAATCTTCCTACATTTTGATTGTGAGAAGAAAACACGAAGCAGATAAAATCACAATTCTTTTATTTATTTCTAACACATTGATGAAAACTATTTAATAATTAATTCCCTACCTATTTTACTATTGCTATTTGTACCATTCAGGTAAGGAGGAAGCCTAGGGGCCACGATATATGTACTAAGCTTTCCAGAAAAGCAGGTCACACAATCACTGAAATCAGTTAGAACAATTTCACTTTTTGCAGTGAAAATTAGATTTTGCTAAATAACAAGAATTTGGCCTATGTATAAATTCTATGTATTTAGAGTTTGCAGTGACACCTCAGAGTTTCTATTTAATTTAATGAAATGTTCCATGTATGTAATTTGGTCAGGAGATGATGCATAACCTCCTTTTATTACAAAAAGTTCTATAGGATATTCTATTTTGATAAAGGGTTAGAACCTCAGTTTTAGGAGTTGTGACAACATATTTGAGCAACACTGCTCTGGTGGATACTGAGTCACTACTGCCTCTGAAGACAAACATGTTTTACACTTTCTTACCAACATCACTTTTCACAGAGGCCTTTCTTTGAAGAATTCCCATCATGTATTGACTGCTCCTGATGCAATTCTTTTAGTGAGTTAACCATGAACAGAACAGAATACTTTTATCTAAGATCACAGACATATTTCATTTATAATGTCTCTTAGCAGTTAGTAATGAACAAACTGATTCAGATAAAATCTCAATCAGTAATACTTATAGAGACTTAAATAAGAACATGAATTTTGAAAAATCTGACAAGTTTTTAAAATGTTCACACATCTCCAGCAGGGAGTCAAGAATCAAAATCCTAAAATACAATAATTGAAAAAAAGCAATACTATATTTTTGCCAAAACCACTTATGCAGAGGGAATTGTTTTCTTGTGGAATGGCTAAATTAGATTTCTAATCCTTCAGATGCACAGAAATTTTTCACATGCTGATTAATCCTATTGCATCCAGTTGGACCACTCGTTTGCTGTTCCTGAAGTCTGAATCTGGAATTTTGTAGATTTTTCTGATCACTCTAATACATTTTCAAAAATAGTACTTTGCAGTTTTGATATAATTGGTATAATTGATTTTGATATCATTAGTATAATTGATTTTGATATAATTGGCCCTGTGCAGTGCCAAGAGTTGGACTCAATGGTCCTTGTGGGTCCCTTCCAACTGTGAATAGTCTGTGATTCTGTACCACTTTTTTGCTTCCAGTTAGATTTTCTAGTCAGATTCACCATGCAGTAATTATTGATCTGAAGAAAAACCCTCAAATTTTGTTAATTTACCATATCTTTATCTTTCTTTTGCATATGTGCACACCAGATTAGGCTTTAGCTCCCATGTTGTTAAGCAGCTTCTTTTTGCTTTTCCCTGGTCAAGTTTAAGCAAGGTAATGTTGTATGGTTCTTGATCTTGCCTTTAATCCTTACTGGTTCCAAAGTGGTGGTGGTGGCCTCTTTCATTCGTTGATATTAATAATTGACACAATTTTGCTGAATGTTTAGATCACATAAAATGCCGTTTTAGACTGTGGAATATTAATTCTTCCTTCAAATTCTTCCTCTTCTGATTGTTCCTGGCAGTTAGCAGTGATTTCTCCCAGTAGTGTTGCGCAGTGTTGTTTTTCAGCTCCTTTTGCATTCTAGCGTGCTTGGTGGTGAAAATGCAGAAAATCATGTGGCACTTTCCAGTACACTATTGCCTTTTACTGTGTTTCTTCCTGTCATTGTTTTGGGTGAGGTGGAAGATAAAACATAATCCTTTCTCAGAAAGTGCTAGGGAGACAGGGAGGTGTAAAAACCCTTGCAAAGACTTCTGGAGTTGCTGTTGCTATCGGAAGTGAGGGACGACCTTTCCCAAAGCAAGGACAGGGAGGCAGGACCTGAGAGAGGCTAATTTACTTCTGACATTCTCTGGTATTGAGTCTTTAAGCAGCCAGTCAACTGGATTCTCCACTGAACCTTCAAATCTGGAAAGCTCTTATCATTTGTTGAGATGCCAGTTCCTTGGATGAACGCCCATAGCCATATGGCATTGAATTAACACAGATTTTCACTGAATTAACACAGATTTTCAAATTTCATATGTTCTGATACCAGCACTGTTAGCAAAGTGGAAAGTGCACGTGTTTAACATACAAACTTCTTAAAGGATTTATACATTTCAGAAATTAATGCTGATTTTTAAACAAAACAAGCAGCTATTATTTGGGGTTTTTTTACTGTATTTTCCCTAACATGTCTGCTGTCACATAATCTCAGATCTCTGTGTTGCTCTGCTTCTTATTTAGATCAGGCTAGGGGAGACCTCAGAAGATTGTCTAGTCCACTTGATGTAGGAGCAATATCAGCTGTGAGGCTTTGGTCAGTTGGGCTGTGAAACTCTGTAAGGACAGACATTCCACAACTTGTCTGTGAAATCTGTTCCAGTCCCTAACTATCCTTGTAAGGGTTTTTATTTTCATTATTTCTGGTCTCCTAATTTAATCCATGACACTTGATTCTTCTTCTCCTGCACTGCTCTCAGTGAGAAGCCTGGCTCTAGAACCAGTTTTCCCCACTGACACAGAGAGATGCTGTGAGGTCCCCTCAAAGTCACCTCCTCTCCAGGCTGAATAAGCTTTGGCCTGTCCTCGCAGGCCGTGTGCTCCAAGTCCCTACCTGCACTGGTGGCCTCTGCTGGTCTCCCTCAAACTCATCAACAAAGATGTTGGTGATACTGGAGAGCCAAAGTTGGGTGGACTTCTCAGGTGTGCTCTAACATGTTACCAGGAAAGGGCAGAAATTGCTCTCCTCCACCCACTAGCTGAACTACTGATGCTACAGTCCAGTGTTCCGCTTGCTTAGGAAAAGACATCGTTTCAGCTCCTTAATACTGCCAAGACTCGTATATAAGACTGGTGTTTCAGGGCCCTGATTTAGCTATGTGATTTATTTGAGTGAAATTTGAGTGAACATGTCAAAGGATCTGTTAATGCAAGTGGAAATTTTTTCCATGATCTTCTGTGATGCTATAAATCTGACCATTAATCTATTTTTGGTAGGAATTTTTGTTTATATTGACTGACCCACAAGAGACATATCATTGCTTAAAAAAACACTGTACTTTTCTTAAATGTTTAATGTTACATCAGCTACTCTACGTGTTTCATATGATCAAATATGGTTGTTACATCTTTTGGTGAGATATATCTTTGTTCAGTATTGTGATGTCTGTTTAACAGTGTCACTTCCCTTGAGGAACGAGCAATTATCTGTAGGTAACTCACATTTTCTTGCTACCTCTATGACAAGAATCCAGCAGCAAATCTTTGGTCAATGGCACATGATCTTGTGTTTCCTAACAAATTGTGCCGCTGTGCTGCACTGTGCCTTTACAGTTTTAAATAAGATCCTGACATCTGTGTCATTGTTCTGTGTCGTATTTTCATGGAAAATTCTTTTTTTTTCTTAATTTAAAGGCACTATTTCTCATCAAATGACAAGCATACATTATGGCTCTCCATTTTAACCAAGGTACTAAAGGCTATTTCAATTTGACTACAGCAGTATTCTGCCAAATGGCCACTCTAAGTAATATTGTGCACATTACCCACCAGAAAGCATGGAGTTGATAAGGGTGTGCTGTCAACTACACCACACATCGATATGGAGGTTATTTGATTTGAAATTGGATTCTAGCCTTCCTTGATCTGTTGTATAAATGGAGATGCATGTTTTGAGGAAATTCTCATGAAGTTTAAGAAGAATGGGGTGTACTATTTCTTTTTTTTCATCCTTGGAGTTTGACTTTTATTTTCTTAAGACTTTAGTTCCAAGTCTGATAAATATTCAGAGATAAAGTATAAGAATTTTTTTTAATGGAACGAAAACTTGCAAAAAATATTCATTGCGTGGATTTCTGCACTGATATTAGTCAGGTGTAGGTTGCACACTTTTGTAGCAGGGTGCCTTTTTGACCCTTCTTTAAACATTTAAGACTTAGTTCAGTAGTTCATCCAATTGATGAGACATGTTTCTTAAGTACAGCGCCTTCAAAAGTACTCTAAATATATAATATTCTCTGAGAGACATGTCAGTCATTGTCAAGATGAAAATAGCTTAAATGCTAAGTTCCTTGTAAACTGTGTCCTTGTCTTAGGGGCCTATTCATAATGCAGTGGTTTACTGTATGTGTGACACTTACAAATGCTTGAAAAATAGATGGAGGTACACAATTTCATTACAGGGCAGATGGAAGTGTAGATATTATGATGGGGGGTCGGGAGGAGAACTTGCTGTGCAACTTTCATGCATATCGCCAGCATGTGCATGGCCCTAAGGGCAGCACACAGAACTTCACAGAAAACATATTAAATGGGCATGGGGGAAGCATCCTTTGACCTACATAAAAGAGCCTTTGTGTAGATCTCATGAGCAAAAATTCGTATTTTCAAACAGATAAAGATGTGCAGCTTCTTTGGAATCAAAGGTAGATTGGCAACACTTTTGAGGAAATAGCAAAATCATTATAAGTTGTATTTGGTATTCACTGTATTGGTATTCATCATTGTGAAAGGTTTTGGCATCAAGGAGGTGGTAATATATGATCCTACATGAATCCTGGCATAATTTACTATTAATTGATGTTCATCTGTTGTGAAGTGGTGCTACTAACATAAAAGGAAGCAGAATAAAGAAGGAAAAAACAGTGCCCTGACAAGTCCTTTGCAGCCTGGCTGTGTGATGAATTCAGAGATAACTGTAGAGTGATTAACTCAAGACTGAATTTGTCAAGGATTGGGGAGCGCTATCCAGGAAGGGCATGGGGCATGTAGTGCAAAACTTGGCAAGTAGGCTAAAATTAACTGTATCATTCAGAGCATTTATGAAGTTCTCTTCTGAGTTATTGTAACACATCTAACTTTTGTCAATGAACTGAAATTTGGCTTTTGGAAAGCATTCTATACAGAAAGGGTGTTGTGACATGTGCCAGGTAGGTTGATCTGAACCTGAAACACCCGGTATTTATTTTGAGGATTAGAAAGTTCTCAGCAATGGAAAGCACCTGTTGGATTGGTAAGAGCAACATAACCTCCTTAGTAATGTGAAACAAAATATTTCACTGTGTAGTGCTGAAGTATTATAAAATTTTTGTTTTGCTAGGAAATCAGAGGCAGTAGGACATGAACAAAATTATTTACACACAAACATTCTCTGTGTGTGGTTCAAGAAATAATCTCTGTTGTGCTGCTGTGTGAAAATGTATTCATTAGGTATGTTAGAATATCAGGAATTACACTTCAGTTTTATCTAAAATGTTTCCCTGCTGTGCATTGTTTTGCTGTGTTGGCTGAATTGTTTTATATCCTTCAAAAGCTGAAACTTATGAGTTAGTGCTTCTATGTTAACAAGATGGAAATAATTCTTGAGTGGGGAAGCTTGCTAAAAGATTTCTCACAATGATTTAAAACAATACAATAAGCAATTGCCCTCTCCTGTACTTCACTCTGCTAACCATCAAAAAATTTTCACTGTTGAGGGTTTTCTACCTGATTTGCACATACCTGTTTGAAAAATTCATGCACTTCCCTCCAAGTAATCTGCCACCTATTATTATCCTTTTATAACAGTAGCTCGTATAGGCCATGGACTCTGAGTTAAGCACTTTACGAATGTATAACAAAGACAATCACTGCACAGGAAAACTTGTGGTGTAAGTCTAAGGTTTACACTTGTACACAAAGGATGGATCAAACAGGGATAACATAAGGGAACAATGAGACAGCACTCTCCATTATGAAAAACAGTGCTCAAGGCAATGCAGCTGCTTACCGCCAGGTATTATGGCAGGAGAGAGTGGTAGGATGGGAAACTGGAGGGGGATTTAAGGCTTTGGGAAAATCCCAAGGAAGCCCCCATCTCCAAGATTTTTCTTGGTGTAGGCTGTTTTTACATTGTTTTAATATATATCTACAGTGCAACCTAGGAACTGAGTCCCAGTCAAGCAGCCATCGCCCAGCATAGTTATAATTTGACCCAATACACAGTCATGGCTGGGTTTTCACCCTGGCTGCAGGGCAGGACTTGAATGCAGACTCTGAGAAAAGGTGGGCACCTCACACTGTGTTGTGTGCCTTTTCTCAGACACTTCCCAGATGACCAAGTCCTGCCTTCTCATTTTGAACTTTATATCTCTTGATGAGTGGTCAAGGATGAGAACTGGCATACAGATTTTGTTGTTTTCAGTTGTACATTAGCTTCTTGCATAACTAACTAACAAACAATGGTGACACTAGATGCTTTATGTGCAACTGCTGCTAAGCTGTCCAGTGATTTAGTAAGCAAGGCACATTTGCAAATAGGGCAGCAGACACATGATGGTGGCAGCAAGACTGTGCCCTGCTCAAGCTTTGGATGCAGTTCCAAAACATGTGCGATCTGGGAGACAGCCAGCTCTGTAATGGAAGCTATGACCAATATCTCCCTTGTTGCGATCTTGCTTTTTTTATTATAGTGTCATGTATTATATGGCAGTGGGCTATTCAGCACAGGAGATGAGACTTCAGTGAGCTATAATGCACACAAAAAAGTGTGACAAATTGCAATGACAAGGTTTCATTTGTACTACGAGGTACAGTCGGTTGTGATATGATGTAGTGGAATGAAATAATCCCTTCTTGGACAATGCTGTCTGTGGTGTGTTGCATGCTGCCAAGAGTCAGTGCTACAAATACAGCTCACCATCAGAAAATTGTTTCACAGAGAATCAGAACAACTCTCTAATGAATGCACATATTATAATAGGATAATGGTGCTGGTGATGCATCAGGAGTCTGTACAACCAGCTCCATTGCATTTTGGAGCTGAAAAGATTGGAAATCTATTCCCATGTTCAATTTATACTGCCAAAAACCTCAGTGCCATGAAACAGACATGTTGTCTGGTTTGTACTATGTGAATATGCATTAATATCTGGCTTTTGCTACCTAGGCTATAGCCAGCTCAAATAATTTATTTTTGTAGTGTCCTGGAGCTTGCTACAAAGATGTAAGACCCTGAACTGCTTTGCATTTGGTTATTTGCAAAACTAAAAGAAGTTCATGTAAGAATTGAAACCAGCTATGTTAATAGCATCTAGCTAAACATGGTGAACACTTCTGAAAATGAAGTGACTTTTAGTTTACATGCTTGGTCTTACTACCAAGATTTTAAGGACCTTCACAATTGCTTAAGAGTGTAGCATAGTATTGGAAAATCTTCCATTAGTTTTTCTCTTCCTTTTTTTTCTTTCCCTGTTTCTCATTCTCCCCTTTTTTATTCCCCTTTTCCTTTTACTGGGAAGGATCTTTGTCTGATGAATTAAAAATTTTATGCTTACATTTAAAAGCAAATTTGTTGGAAAGAATAATTCTTCTAATTTCTTCTACTATTGAAAATGTCTGGTTGAGCCTTGACTGCTATTTAGAACTATGTGCATGCCTGGAAACAAACAAACAAACAAAAACTTTACATATAAAGCAGACTATCTTTCACTGAGTTGTGTTCAAAACTTATCTTAAATTTAGTACAGAAATATACAGAGGCAGTTATATAAATTACATTATTTCTTTGAAGGTTTTTTTCTCCTTAACATGCTTCCTTTGTTGATGAAACAATGAAGTATTTAGGTATAAATATGCTGATTGTGCTTTTGATTTCCCAGGAAGCTGAAGGCAACTCAAGTGACATGCTACTGGTAGTTTCCTAATCTAAGTAGCTCAGATTCACCAAATTTACCTTCAGGCAACTTACTGAATGTCCTCTGATTTACTAGAAAGATGTATGCAGCTGAAAACAGAATTTGTGGGGAGTTTTTTGCATTAAAAAAACCCTCTTCCTATTTCATTTTATGATATTGAAATTGTGTATTATCCAACTTAAATAAGAGATGTATCTAAATATACACCTGTTCTTATATTGACATGTAATAATGGAAGAAAGACTCAGACAGGCCCAGATTGAAGCTTAAATTGGGTAAACTCAATAGAAAGGAAATGTTGTCAATGGAACATTTATCTAAATCATCCCTCTGAAGATTAAAATATCATAAAAATATTTAAAGGAAAATTTGAGAAGGCCTTAAAGCTAATATGATCCTGGTTGTCTTCTATACCCTCCCTCCTCCCTTCCCCCACACTTCTCTGGATTTTTCTTTGACTGTGAAGAGCCTGTTTGGCATGTTGTTGGTTTTTTTTTTTTCAAAACAGTGTTGTAATATTTTTGAAACTGGTTTTAAAGAAGGCATTTCTTTGGTGCAATTGCAATTTTTAACAACAACTGCTAAACTCTTTGTAGCAGAGCTCCACTGGCGTAGAACTAAAATCTGGAAGTAATCAGCAACCACTGAACATCAGAAATTCTTCAAAAAACATTTAAACACAGCTGGAGTCTGCTAGTAGTTGGGATAGGATTCAGGTACCTAATCCCTTGAGGTTAGCTGCCATCCCCCATCTTCCTTGTCTTATGTGTGGAACTAAAAAGCCCCAGGGTGTTGATGGTTGTAAAGAAGCTGCGCCGTGGGATCCCCGCTGGGAGCCATAAATAAAGCCTCTGCTGCATTGTCAGCTGCGCCTTCCCCGCCAGCCAGAGCGCCAGGGCTGGCACCGGGCGGGACAGGGAGCGCTACCTGTCCAGCCACCGACACAAACCCCATCACTAACAGCAATCGCTGCTGAAAAGCAACACGGTTTTGACGTGCGTGCTTGACCTGTAATACAGGTGAGTCTGCTAAGAAGTAAACAAAATTGTAACTTCAGAGAAATATTGGTGGAATTATGTCAGAGATTACATGACTCGGCGAGCGTCTTTGGATCCTGCTTTGCTCACTTTACTACATTTCTTTTCTTCTGGATCGTTTCTGATTTCCTTGTTGTATCTAGTTAGTGTGGATAACCTCTCTGATTTGGATTATCTCATCTGCTCCTGCAGTTCCTAAGTAACAAATTGAGGACATCCATCATTTCGCTTTGAAATGAACTTGTGCTTTTGCTATATATAGCAACAAACAAAAATGCCTCCCTTCCCACCACAACTGGAAATGTTTTTTCTCTCACCTCCTGTACATGCAAACGGTGCTATGTGTCTAGGTGAACTGAGAGACTGATAGCATGGCTGGGAACTGGCAGCACAAGCTTCAAACTTGGCTGTACCCACTGTGCAAGGACAGGCAAGTGCTATGGACTGGCCTGAGCTGCTGAAGGAAAGTAGGGGACTGATTGTCAGTGGTATCCTATAGTCCACATTAACCCTCTTACCTGTTTCTGTTCTAGAGCAAGTCTTTGCAGAGGAAAATGTGAAGGCAAGTTGCTTTGGCGATTAAAGATTAAAATGAAAGTATAGTACAGACCTTTGCTAAAAAATATATTGCATTCAATTAGATTCAGCAAACAAAATTTCTTCTATTCTTTCCCCTGGCCCCTTTTCACCCTGGTAATAATTTTTCTTGTATGATTGGGACACATGCGATTAAACTGATTTCTTTTTCAAAATCTAAAAGAATCTAAAAACCTTCTAGTTAAAGTAATTGAAATTTTCCCAATTAATCTGAAAATTGAGGTTTAAACAAGCCTTGAGTTCTGCTCTTCCTTTGTGATGATCCTCTGAACAAAAGTAAATTTTACTCCCTAGAGAATAGCACTAAATGTAACTCTGTTTTGTTCTGAAGGGCACATATATCTGGTTTGCAGCTGTATATTGTATTTAAGTCTATATAACTTCTAGAACAGAGCTTAAAATCCCATCAGTGCTACAGACAAGCATTGTTACAGAGTCAAGAATGTGGAAAACCACAAGAAAAGAATTAGTCATCAATGAAATTAACCTTATTTACACTCTTAGCACTTGGTAGAGCTGTAAGACTTTCAATGGATTGATTAACTGATTGTAGAATATCAAAGTGGCTTTTGGGTGGAGTGGTATTTAAAGTCCCTGATTTCTCAGGAAACAGAAAATTTGCTCCAAACTTTTATCCTAAAAATTGGAGCCTCTGTCGCCCTATGTCTGAGCTAATCAGGTTGCAAATAAGCTTAAAAGAGTTATATACATTGCTTATATTAATTTGGCTAAAAAGCAAAAAAATTTGTGATGATCACTGCCTTAGGTTTGTGTTGATTTTAATGTTCATTGACATGAAAAGCAAAAGTCTACAATTTTCCATGGACTGCAATGCAATTGCTCTGTAATATCTTTGAAGTATGATGTGTATGAACAGATGAGAAGATTAAATCTTTTTCACCGCTTGCCAATATAGGCAGCATCATAGACCATGATGTCAGAAATAATTTAAAATCACTTAAACATTTAAAATAGTCCACACAAAATGATCCTAGAATGGAATTATATGGCTTTAAACATTTGATTATGATTATGTTGTATTATTTACATTTCAGTAGCTGAGACTATTTTCTGTTCCTTCCTACATGATATTTGCTTAAAGTAATTATACCAACTGAGAACAGTGGCAGATTGAAATTAAATGTTTGGATTAAATATTTTGTCAGCAAACATGCAGCAACTGCTTTACTACTGCTTCTCTTCTTCTCTGCATACTGATTACAAAAAGATTGGCTTTTATCTTGACATGATTTAAAAATGCCTACATAAACGTCATTTGATACTGCAGCTTAAAAAAAATCTAGAAAGGATCTGGACCTAAATAATAAGGAACATATGACATGGAGATGGAAAAAAGTATGCTAAGTCTATCAGCTCAGTGCCTTACTTTATCCTCAAACAGGCTATTTTTTTGTATTTCCAAAGAATCTGAGTTGCAGTTACGATCAAGATATGATTAGCTGAAGGCTTCCACATTGCTGCTGATCTAAATATATGAACTTCTCATGGGGATTTTCAGAGACCCAGAATTCAGGACACCTACTGTTTTCTCAATCCTGAAACATGGGAAAACATTTTGGTTCTGTAATAGTAGTAAAAAAGTCTGTTATCACCTATCTAACAGGAATTTTCATTACCCTTAACAAGACTTTCATGTGTAGATAAGTAAATCTAATATGACTTTTGAACAATGGCAGTTTCAGTGCAGAAACTTAGAAACAAATCTTAAAACTGGTACATCATAGTTGTAGTTTTTGTTTCAGCTGTGTTTTACTTTGCTGAGCCACAGACTCACTCCTGTAAGTGAGAGTTGGAACAGTTTTCTCTCTTCCTCTGGCAGCCCTGCCACCCCTGCAACCTGTGTGCATTGCGGGAGGCACTCATTGGGCTTCCTGGTCTAGATAGAGCTTGGATCTCAAACTGATGTGTTCTCCCTCCGCCTAGGTTCGTTCCTTGTCTGGATGCGAGAGGTTGCCATGACCAGTGGTCTCTTTGTCCCAGAGGTCACCTCACTTAAGTGGTTATATCAACCTAGTTGCTTTTTCCCCATGACAGAACTGGATAAGATCTAACTCAGCTAGACTCTAAGATGTTTCTCCAAAAACTGCTGTATAAAATAGAAAATATTTATATTATCTAGAAGACCTTTCTATAACTGAGCTTCACTTTAAAAATATTCACATTGGTAGACAAATGCGATGTATCTTTTTTCCTTTGCTCTTGCTTTGTCTATAGACACAAGGAAGAAAATGTTTATATTGAATGTAGTACTATGTATGGATGTATGATATCTTACACTTCCTTCTATAAAAGCCCTCCCTTCTGGCTGGCTTCTTGGTAAGCTCTTGTTCCTGTGTACTAAGAAACAGACAGGGAAGTAGTAACAGTTTTGTCTCTTCTTCAGGATGAAGGGAGGTGGATACAACAATCTCTAGTCTTTCAAGAAAAGGCAATTTTTACAAGATAACACAAGGTGATTTCTCTCTGAGGGACCACATTACCCCAGAGACTCATCCCATTTCATCTCACCATATGGTGTGCGAACTTCTGGAGTATCTCAGAACAGGATTTTCTATCCTTTCTGTGATGCATTTAACTTCAACTTCTGTATGTAGAAAAGCAGGATATTCTTCCAAGCCATTTGTTAATACCATTTTATTATTTGAGAAGGATGGAAGGTTGCTAGAATACTTTCTCTGTGTGTTTAAAGGTTTTCAGATATAAATTATACAGCACACTAAGCAAGTTAGAAATATGCCATGATATTGGAAAGGTTAATGGAAAAGTCTTAGTAAACAGATGCATTGTTAAGGCTTCTCTAGGGCAAGTTTGAGTAGTGAAGTTTGGAAAGCTATTAGCACAGCTGCACCAGCGTATGCTGGTACAAGCTGTCTTTCAATGTTCTGCTGGCAACAGTGTGAGTAATACAGTAGCAGAAATGCACCTGACCACATACAGTCATTTCTATTTTCAGTTTAATTGCCTGTTAAGGAGCACTAAGGAATTCCAAATAATTCTAGTGTGCTTCATCAGCCAGCTGTGAAATACACTATTGCGGCTACATAAAAATAAAGACTTAAAAAATAATAACTATGTGTGCAGGCAGCTTGCTTTCCTACCCAAGGATGTTAAAGGAGCTTATGTGTCATGGATGTAGCAGAGCATTTGGAAAAGCAGACCCAATTCATACTGGGCACCATGGCATGTGATTTCCTATTGAGTTATAAAGAGGAAAATGGCATAATCAAATGCAGAAACTTTTCAGAGCTGTCAGCTATCACAAAGCTGCTTCTGGGAAAACAAACTGCACTGTTTACAAATTGTGATATCATCAGGAGCTATTTATATAGTGAAAATAATTTACACTCCAATTACGTATTTGTTGATAGTCCAGCCAGAAATGGCCATTGTGTCATCCAGGCTAACCCCCAAACTAGAAATGAGGCTAAAGATGGCTTTTCAATTATGAAGTATACTTTCCTTGGTCAGGACCACTTTTTTTTTAATTATTATTTTTATTATGGCATCTGTTTTCAAGAGCCAAGCACATTTCAAGAGAATAAAAAAAAAAAGAAAGCTATTAATATGCAAAGGGCTTTTTTGGCAATTCATCATGGGCTTGTAGGAGATGCTAGATCATCACTTCTACTTCTTGCCAGAAGAGTAAATTTTTTTTAGAGTTTTTTTCCAGTCAAATTTAATTTGTGGTAAACCATTGGGTGTGTACCGTTTTACTTGGGAATTGATCTGCACTCTGTCATTCATGTGGAATTTTCTTCTCTTAGCTTCATTCAATTATTCATAATTATGTAGGTTCATAAATTAGATTAAACTGCTAGATTTATTTTCTCTGTCTATAACCTACTAGCTAGATTTGATAGGTAGAGATTTCTTGTTTGAATAAACCATGGAGGTGTAACAGTTCTAAACTCTTTGAGTCTAAGGGACAGGACATGCTGTATTTGGAGACATCTGTTGCAGAGAACTCTTTTTTTTTTTAATATGAATGCAAACAGTTCCTCATGCCCAATGCAAATTATCAAGGATAATTTGTTGCTAAAAACAGTACTAGTGAGCAAGAGGGCACAAGGTGTTTCCCAGTGCTTAGTAGCACCAGTTGTGAAAGGGTATACACTTCCTTGAAAATTATTTAGTCTTTTCTTATTACAGGATTAGATATCTGTAAAACATTTGAGTAAGAATATATTTATCAATTTGTTTATATCATGCATTTAACAGTGATTTGTAAAGAGTTTTAGTGGAGTTTCTGAACCTACTCTCAGCTTTTCCTGTATGTACGTCTTACACGGACAAGTGGGTAAAAGCAATTAAATGTGCTGTGGGAGAGATTAAATACTTAGAAGAATATTCTCATCACAAGAGTGATAAAAGAGTTACCTGTGTTTGCAGAGCCTGAGAAATATTACAGGTATAGCATCTAAAAAAATTGAGCACAAAGAAATTAAAAATATTTTCTGGGCTTTTAAGAAGTCATTGCTATATTAGTGAAGGGAATTTCTCCCCATATTGTTTACAGTTATTTTCTGCATGCTGTGTGAGCAGCCTTGGGGGCTGCCTGACGAAAGTTACCTCTCACTGAAAAAAGTTTAGAATTGAACATAGTAGGCTTCCAGTTTTTCTTACAAATCTATGTGGAAATTCCTGTCTGCTTTGCAAAAGGAAAATAAATCTCAGGAGCAAAGATAGTGTCCTAATCTTTTCTATAGTTAGTGAAATCATCATCCATGATTTGTGCATGTTTCCTCCAGCATTGAGGCTCAACAAATATAGTCATGTATGTCAGGGATTCAAGTGAAATGTGTATGGCTCAGAGCTGGCTCATTAAGAAATATCATATACGTGGTGTCTAATGAGTACAGCTCATATAACAATATGCCATCAGGAGGAAATCAGAAACAGGACAGAAGATCAGTTGCTCAGTCTACGTCTCAATGCCAGATAAGAAACACTACAGATATGATGAATTCCAGGATGAATGAACCTTGAAGATGGTTTGAGCAACAGAACTTTTCTATCAAAGCAGTACAGCTACCTCACAGAGAAAATAATGCCAATAATATATAACAATGACTTACTTTTTAAAGTGTTTTTTCACAAATTATCATGAGGACTGAAGGAAAAAGTTTCTGGGGTCATCTAGGGTATTCTCTGTCACTGATGAATTGTTTCTTCTTAGGAATTCCTAAATAACCATCTTTTCTGTGTTTAATGTTTTAGCAAATGACAGACTTTGTCAATTCTGCTGAAGAGGAAAAGCAAAACCCAGATAACATGAAGATTGCCCTGAGCTCAACTAAGTAATAGTGGCCCTTTGGCCAGTTGAACTTATTGCAAGATCCTCCTTAGTTTTTCTATCTCCTATGTCTCTTGACTCTTGAAAAATCTCCTGTCATTTATGATCATGCAGATACTCTCCAGCCAAAACTTTGATTATAGTGAGCCACTTGACCTAATATGATCTGCAAATGACCAAATTATTTCTACAGAAAGATACCTACATGAACTTATTTCTAGCTATGAATTCTCTACCTATTTCCCTATGTTTTCAGTGAATCCTATAATTAGGATGATAAGTGTAATTTCACTGTTTCCTAAGACTATACTGAGACGGAAACCCAATCTAGGGCTGATGAATGGACTTGCTGTCTGGGCCCCCTAGAGCTCTTCATTTTGCTTGTTGCCAACAACAACCATTTAATCACAATCACATCCGCTAAAAGAATGAGTTGTAAGTTTTCATGGTTGAACCCCCTTTCACTGTATGCCACTGTATTCTACAGAGGTGTAGTTATCCTGCATCTTTATCCCACATTGTTACTTAAAATAGTGTACCACCTGGATGAGAGCATCAGTCTTCTCAGGCCTGGGTCCCCTCTATGTTATGTTACAGTCCATGCTATGGAAAGAAAAGCATAAAAGGTCTCTTATTTCTTAAGACAAAAATGTAAAGATTTTGTCTATATTTTTGTTGTCCTCAAGGAGCAGAATGATCATCTTTATTTACCCATTATATGTTACCTGGATTAAGTTATGTTTCGGGTGGGTTTTTTTGGTATGGTTTTTGTTTGTTTGTTTTTGTTTGTTTGTTTGTCTCACTGCTGTTTTGGTGGTTTTGTGTTGGGTTTTTTTTGTAAGTGGGAAAAAATGAAAAATAGCTACATGGCCTTCTAGTCTAGAGCCCCTCAAGATAGCTGGATACTTTATAGCTCTGTCTCCAACTTGAAAAGACACATAACCAGTCCTAGTGGTCAACACTTCTAAGAGGTTGCTGATGTTGATAGTAATGGAGAGATTGTCCAAGCTGTGCTAAGTAGGAAAGATATTTGGTAGAAGTAGTAGCTATTATTTGGAAGAAATCGATCAAAATACTAGTGTTGTTCAGGTTTCAATGGGGGTTTTTTTTGTTCTATTCTGTGTGCTTTCATTTGTTTATTTGTTTATTAGAAAATGAATTTTTCAGTGGATTTGGTTTCAGTTGTTTGGGTTTGGTTTTGTTTTCATTTAGAAATTGTTTTCATTTCTTTTAAAAATGGAAAATAACTATATAGTTACTTCTGGTTCGCTAATCATGTACAATTTTTCTGTGAAAAGAGGGGTGCGTTTTCTGGTTTTTATGGACAGCAATGATATTCTCATTATAGCTGTAAGTGCCAATATTTTATGCTCATTGTCTTTTTGTTGTAATTAATTCTACATTAAAAGATTAATAAGATAGTGGAAAATGGTGGCTAATTTTTTCAGCTGAAACTAAGGAGGGAATATAGATGGACAGAATGTAATTAAAGAGGCTGGAATTTGGCCAAGATGCTGGCATTGTTATTTTTGCTCTTGCAAACGTACCATGGGATCGTTAATGGCCCTGAGTGGCCTCAGTTGTACGTCTCTTTTGAAAGATGGATACTGGTGATCATCTACTGCCTAGTGAATGCAGTGCTAATGCCTGCCTGGCTGAGAGCTGAGAATAAGAGCAGGATGAAGAGATTCATTAAACAGCGAAAGATCAAAATGAATGAATGGCGAAACTGAGGACCCCTGCCTTCTCTAGGAAGTGTCTTATTGCTGCCTTGAGGAAGTAGTGGTCTGATCCACAACTCATTGAAATCAATGAAAAGAATCTAATTGATTTCAAAGGATTTTGGCTCAAGCCCTAAATTCCATTTGATCTTGCTCTTTGTTCTCTGACAAGGATTAAAGTAACCAGGAAGTCTTGTATCTGACTACATCTTCCCAAAATATAAAAAAAATCATCTCTATCTGTTTAAACAGATTTTTCCATAAGAGCTGCTGCTCAAGGTCAGGAGAAAAGACACTAGGCAGGTCCTTGGCCTGCAGCACAGCCTCACTTGGATTGTGAAGTCAATCAATTGGTGCACATGCCTGTACAGATTTTGGTAGTCATGTATTTATTTCTGGATTTTTTTTCTTTTCAGACTGAATTTACAGGATCTGTGTACCAAAGATTGGCTTTGGCTTTACCTCACTTTTATGGGGCCATGCATGAAGGAGTACATCAGCAGATAAATCTCATGCATATGTCATGTTGTGAAGAGCTGTGTTGATGTGCTTGTTCATGGGTGCATTTTTCAAACTACTTTTATACATTTGCCTCTATTTAGAATGAATGTGAAGTACTTTTACCCCTGGATAATCAAAGTTTCTGCTACCCCTGAAGCTACCTGGTGATTTCCTTTATATGCTCT
Organism: Acanthisitta chloris; assembly: GCF_000695815.1. NCBI lineage: Eukaryota > Metazoa > Chordata > Aves > Passeriformes > Acanthisittidae > Acanthisitta > Acanthisitta chloris. Next base: position 222,204 of record NW_008669687.1, read on the forward strand.
GTCCTTGGGCAAATAACTGCTTGAAAAATACAGCTTGTCCAAGCATCCATTTATTGGTATGAACTTATGTTATCTCTGGAATATTTGGAGAGTAATAGTTTGACTTCAAATATGCCTATTTTACAAAATGAATTTACTTAATTGATGTTTGTGAGAATATTTTGCTCAAAAACTGGGTAGCTACTCTGTTGATATGAGAGTACCGATATTGTCTGATGAATTGCGCAGCTACCAGAGGGGAACCTCATATGTTAATCCATATAGAAATCTGAAATGCAAAAGAGGTTCCACATTTGCGTCCTGCAAATGGCCCTGAACCATGTGTACAATGCTGTTGAAAATATGTAGGCAATGAACTTTAGTGAGGAAAAGTTAGAAGCCATGCTAAACATGCACTTGCATATGTTGAAATAGCACAAGAAGATATGTCTACCACTGTCCTACCACTTTTTTTTCCCCACCTCTAGAAAATAATATAACTCTTTAAAATAACATATTTTACCTAATCTTGTTTTCCAGTGTTGTTCCAATGAGTCATTCCTTTGTTTAATGTGTTCTCTCTTTCATTAGCAGGGGAATGTGGCTAACTGTATGAGTTAGAAGGACTCTCTTTTAGAAGGCCCCTTTTATGTAAAAATTCTTTTGAGAATGTAATGATCTAGAGGTTTTGCTTTTGCTTCTACTTATGAGAAGCTTTTCCCTTGTTTTGGTATTTTAGTGACTGCAGAGAAATGACCCTTGAAGTTATAGTGTCAGGCAGGTAATGAACTGACAGCCAGGGAAAAAAACACCATAAACACTTCTTTCATTCTCCCATCTTGTTGTGTTGGTGTGTTTTTTCTTTCTTCCTTGTAATTAGACTTACCACCATCAGGGACAGTTTTAGTTATTAACAGCACCTTGCTCACCTTTGCAGAGGGACAGAAATGGCTAAGCAAAAACATCCGCCTCAGTACCAGTCTGGGAGGTGGACAGAAACTGGCATTCACACAATCTAGTTTTCTTCTTGTATTAACCTTTCTATCCTTGGAGACCGTCACTTTTTCTTTGTGTGTGCAATCTCTGCTTTTCTGTTACTTTTGTGATTTCTCCCAAGTAGTCCTGAAATCTGAATATAAATCACTCTGGTGTGGGTATTGACATCATGAAAAAGCTTGAAAAGAAAGTGCTGACGTTATTCATGCTTCTGCCAGAGTTGCTATCCCTCCAAGTAATTTATTTTCCCAGGGAATTGTAAACTGTTGCTGCAGTCAAATGCATAGAAATGTTTTTCAAGGTAAAAGGGACTAATATGTTGTTACTACTGCAAACTGAATGCTTCTGCTGTGGCCCAGGTACCACAGTTTTACCAAAGCATCTTGACTGGATGTGATATTATTCTATATAAGTAGCTCAGGTTCTCTTTGTCCTTTGTTTCCAAAACCTCAGTCATCTACTGTTTGGTTTAAAGGAGGATCTCTGTTAGCTAGCTGTAGTAGTAAATCACACATTTGATGATATTGGTAAAGACACTGACCAGCCTTAAACAAGTCAGAAGTTGTTTACTCCATTTGCAGTTTTAACACACTAATCTTACCATGTGTGAAAAGAATCACATACTCTCACATCTCTTACACCTGCAAGCTATGCATAATCAGTATCCAGACCAATGCTCTTGTTTGGTATCACATAGACTTGCCAAAAGCTAGTCAGTTAGGCCTTTGTTAGAGCGTGGTGCTGCCCCCATGCCTATTGGGCATTGTGAGTAAAGCAGACTGTCAGTCTGATGTGTTTACAGACAGATGGGTCAGGAGTAGAAACAATTATTTTAAATGTGACCTGACCAGTGCGGAGCTGGGGAGATTTTGCACATTTATAAATGACCATCTTCATCAGACATCTAGCCAAGGATGTATTACCAAGCTAGTTGCCTGAAAGCCTTTTGTGGTAAATCAGAGAATCAGAGTTGATACTATTTAGACCTTTCTTCACCAGTGTATGGAGCTTTCACAGTTTCTAGAAAGCTCATATACCCAAACTGTGGAGTTCACATACTGTTTTTCTGTTCATAGGATGGCTTGCCAATAATGCAGAAAAAAACAGGGCACATATTATAAATATACTTCTCAAATGAAAATTTTATTTTTATTCCCTAATATTTCTGATAACAATGCCATCAAGTCTCTCTAACACCATTTTCAATGTTGCATTTTCATTCTAACAAACTGTCTCCCTCTGTAAGCCATTATCTAAAACAAAGTTTGCAGGTATGATTTGCACACAGGGATGCTATTTAATGTCTGATATTCCTCATGACCATCTCTTCACTTTATCTCATTTTAGAATAATGACAAAAGGAGCTTTGGTCCCCTGCTGCTTACTATGCCCTTCTCTGAGCTTGCTTTCCTCAGCCTTTAAAAAGTGAAACTCCAAAACCCTGTTTGAAATAAAGTATGCTTAATCTTGGATCTGTCAGAAATGCTCCCAGTTATGGATACAACAGGTGCACAAAACTGTCCACATTTCATTTGCACCCTGGTTCTGAACAGGGTATAATTTGGCTCTGTGCACAATTTGGACTGAACTCGGAGCTCTGCACTGTAAAGTGCAGCTGTGGAGTCCTGAAAGAAGGTTTTTGAGCACCTGACCATCCCTGCAAATCTCTTATAGAACAGTAAGTACCCTAAGACAGGATTCCAGTAAATCGTGTTTATTGTAAGTGACAACATGATTATTTAAATCACATCCTACCTATTACTACAGCTGCAGTGATATGGAGAAAATATAATGGGAAGGAGGGAGACAGAAAGTTGTCTGTATACTTCTTTATAGTCTATATACAGTCCTTATAAACAATATTTTTACACTTGCAGTTTATAGAGAGAATTTTTGGGTTAATTTCATTATTTAGACATGATTTTATTTTTTTTTTTACTGAAGATACTGGCTATTTGGTCACCTCATCTTTGTCCAAATTTACAAAACATTTGGAGGGTAGTCATGACACATCCTAGAGACTTCAGGTGCAAGTTCTTTGGTGCTACAGTGTGCTTCCACTGGCCATCTATCAAAGTCTGAGTCTGTTCACCTTGTTCATCACAGGGCAACATGCACATTTATTGGTTCTTAGTGTTTGTCAGGTAGCTGAGCTTTCAATACAGGGCAGAATTGTATGTGCTCCCTACCTTCTCCTCCATCTAAAGTGATATTTTAAAATTATGAACTGTATAAAACCTCCAGGGCACTGAGATCATGTTAGCTTAAGATATGATGCCAGAAGATATTCCTGATCAATGCTATTACATACATCTCTCATGGTCTTGCATCTCCTCCTGTGTCTTGGAAACAGGAAGGATGTAGCTTGAGTATATTCCACACCCTTTCAGCTGTATTTTCCTTTCCTTCTTCTGCAATCCTTATGAGAAAGGAAAGGAGAGGAAGAGAAGGACATAGAGGGAGGAAAGCCAACAGTAGAAGTTTCTTTGCCATTTGATCTTCATCAAATTATAGAGTTCAGCTCCTGAAGAGAGCTTGAGATGAGTCCTTACTGTCAACAGCACCTTTATGCACTGGCTCACATTGTGAAATCACTACTGTTCTGCGCCCTCCTGATGAAAAAACCTAGTCTCAGCCTGCTTCCCTGACATTTCCATGTCAATCAGGAGCTGTGGTGCTTCTTTGAACTCTGGTTTCTCATGGGCTGTGTTAAATCTGTGGACCCTCTTCTAAGGCAGTCCCAGGAAGTCAGATGACAAGAACAAAGGTAATTTAAAAGTCTGAAGTGTTAATGAACAACCTTAAAATAATATGATACTTTCTAGAGGAATGTAGAATGTATATCCTCCAAGGTATGATTGAAAAAATAAGGAATGCTTAGCCATTTGTTTCCCAGGGAAAGGGGTGTTAGTTCTTTAGTTTGAGTAATTAAAGATATATTTTTGAGAGAGCATGGAAGACAATACTGTCATCACCAGTACTACGTTAAGAAATTGGAATAAGACTGAACTAGCTCACCTAATGGTCTTTTTCTGTTTGTAATGAGTGTTGATGTACTTGGCTACTGCCTTTTTGTTTTTCAGATGTCTTACCCAGGGCGAAATTAATCTAGTGTGTGCTGCTAGCACAGATGAATTTAGTACAAGATCTTTAATTTTTTACTGCAAAGTTAGGCCTGAAAATCTGAAGTATATGTCTGAACTGGTGGTATTTCTTTTTTAGTATTTGAAGTTTTTGCATTACAGTTAAATTTATTTTCTGCAATCTATATAAGCATAGTATTTTTAAAGCTAATATATAGGTCATATTCTATGCAAGAGCATTCTGGCATGCTTTTGTGGATATCATTGCCTTGGCACATATCCCAGTTTCCTTCTTCTGATCTTTTTGACTGCTCTTACCCTGGGGATTGTATACTGAGTTATCAATACTGATCTGTGTGTCTTCGGGAAGGAGATTGAGTCCTCAAATGAGTGACGTAAAAATATACAAAATATGCTCTTTCTGCACCAAAAACTTTTCATGGCCTGTTTATCCTATCTGAACCTTGTGGGTTTTGTAGTTGAAGAATTCCCACTCTTTAACCTGTAGCATAAAATAGTGTTCAGGAAAACTGAAAAGGTACTAGATGCTATTCAGTGACCAGCAAAAATGGCCTGGAAACATGACTTTTGGATTCTGGTTTTGTTTACCTAGTTTTTAATCTATTTGGATTTGGTTTATGCCTTTATGTAAACCCAATTCCCCTTAGCTACACAGTTCTTATGAACTTTGATGAAAGCAATTATGATAAATTATTTACCTATATCTTCCTAGCAGTGATAACTCAACAGCAAGAGAAGCAGTTAAAATTAGTGTACTTATCTTGTTCGGCTACTTTTACTGTATTCTTCCAGAATTTAATTGCTTACTCCCTTTTCTCTTTCTTGATTCTATCTCTACTCCTCCTTGTGACTGAAACACTTTCTTTCTCTCTTTCAAACCACTCACTTCTTTATATATTTTCCTTTAAGCCCCTCCTTTTCTATTTAGCTTATGATTGACTTCCTTTGTGAAGCATCTTGTGCTATTGTGTGTTAACTTAAATTGTATTTTACATGAAAGATACAAGATAAATAAAGGAAAGGGTGGGAGATGATGCATTAATGTGTGGGCTGGAAGATCGAAGAAAGGCTTGTTTTTCAATTCAAGCTGAAAATAGAAAATAAGATACTTGGTGCATTTCTGTGCATGTCTACAAAACTATGACTTTACAAACAGAATAAAAACTATGAAATTTTTTAAGCTACTGAGTTGAGGATCTAACCATGTCATTTGCTGATAAAAATAATCCTAGGCTTCTTTTTAAACACTTGTTATAATGTTGGACAATGTGAGCAAAAGAAAATAATTTGCGTTATGAAAAACTCCTGTAAATATATCTGCTGAATTGCAATGTGTAGCTCCAGCAGAACATTGCTTAGAGAGATTTTGTTTAAAACATTTATTGGAGGCATATATTACAGTATATCATTTACTGGCTGGAAGCCATGCAATATGTGTCTTAACAAAAAAAAAATTACCTTGTAATATGAGCTCCTCCAAGGCATAATTATATAATAAAGTTCTTATTGGGAAAACTGGAAGAAGGCCAAGCCTTGTCCAAATATAGTGAATGTCAGAGCCAAATTTATTATCCTTAGCTATTAACAGGAGAAGGCAGGTTTTGTTTACCAAGCCTAATTCTCTCCTAATTACAGCCACTATAAAATAATTACTATCCATGGGATAACAACACAAGGCAGAGTGACTAACAGAAGAAACTGCAGGGGTTAGAAAACAGAGTGCAATTCTGTGTCATTTTGAACAGCTTGTGTACTGCCATGAACAAATTAACGGACTTCATTAAGGAATTATGTTTTAAGAGTGGCTTTGCAGTGAAGCAGTAAAGCAATTAATGCATCTTATTTGGTCCTAGATCTGAGTTTTAGACAGCAACTTAATTTCTTTTTCTTTTTTTTTTTTTTTATGTATAAGGTATAATAGGATGTAGCCATGTTACTGAATAAGATCAGTAATGAGTATATGGGAAGGACTTTATTTTGGACAAATGATACCCAGTCTCCACTGAATCAAAATGTTTTAATGAGTGCATTCACACTAACCTAGACTTAATTGAATATAAAACAAAGAGAGAGACCAAATTATGCTGTAAATTAAATTGCATATTCAAATATTTATTCCCATTATATTTTGGATAACACCTTACAGCACTAAATAAATGTTATATATAATCCCTGTGTTTGTGTTTGAGCAAGGAAAGTAGGTTTATGCAAAACTTTCAATATTTTATTCTCTCCATAAAAGTCAGAACAGAATATTTCTCAGCTGAAACAGAATACTTCATTATTTCCATTCTCACTTTGTGTACCCTCTTCCGTCTTGTCATACAACCTCAGAGGTGCACCACACACCTAGGGCTCGGGATTTTTTTTCACAATTAAAGTGCATGTATCAAAATCAGCCTGTACACAACATATTCACAGTCTAAAAGGTTAGAGTTCAAGCTATCTTCTCTCTGTAGCAGACAGTTCACCCTATAGCAGGCCTAACTCCCTGAATTTAGTGACTTAGTGGGAACTGGCAAACTCAACACACTTGGGAGTCTGTTTTAGATACTAGTTTTAATAGGTCTCCAGATGGCCACATGAAAGCAAAAGGATTATTATAGTAGCCCCCAGCTGTGCCATTATACATAAAGGTATATTAGAGTTTCCTTTACAAACCCCCTTTTTGAGGGTTTTATAACTCCATTATAAGATTCTCTTAGCACCAGAAGTCAATATAAAGTTCTCAGCCCACACAATATGTTTTAAGGGTTTTGTTTGTATAAAATATGTATATCATTACAGTCTCTGTTTATCCTGTACACATAGCAGTGGTTTAGGTTACTTTTAAGGGCACTTTTGGTCACAATTTTAAAAGAAATTAATCATGAAAGTAAAATTTAAATGTGCATACTCTCAGTTGGGGTGAATCATCTCACTGTCTTGTCTTTTGAGATCAGCCAAGTAACTCGTTTATATCCACTAAGCATTCTCTCCTTGTTATTAATCTGATTGTTAGTACAAGGGCAAGAAGAGTGGAAACCAAAGCTGACACAAAACTAAAATGATAGAAATGTTGCCTAATATGATTATCATGATAGCACCCAAGAGAGCTGTGACACACAAACTCAAATCCTTTATATGCACATGAGCAAATTTTGGAACTGTCACAATTCTGTGTTTTGATTCAAATCTTTGCTAGTTTACACACTGGTATTAGAGCCAGGATGCTATTTAAACTGTGACAAAGCTGACTTTACTAGCTGCATTTGTATGGTTCTCTGGTTTTGCCCTTGTTTTCCTGGGCTCTAACATCACTGGCATTAAGTTATTAGAAAAGCTTCTTTGCACATTTCAAATAAAACCTCAAAATCTAATTTTATGGAGCAAGTCCACACAAGATTTCTTTGAAAAACACAAAGGAAAATGCTGCAGTCAGTCACTTAGCTTCTTCCTTTATCTGACCATAAAACCAAAATGGGGTTTGCATTTTTTTTTATTCTAGCTTAATCAAACAATTTCCCACTGTTTGACAAATTCTGAGCAATTTCCTGAACAATGAAACAAGGAATGTGGACAGTAAACCTAAGTATTAAAATAACTTGCAGGCATGAAATCCCTAACTGATTCCTTTCCTTGGTTTAAACACTGATTTTCTGATATTAAAACAGGTGTCTTACTACAACGTGTACATTATCTCTTCTCCACACATCACATCCTCTCAGATTATACTTCAAACTTGTCATTGCCAGTCCCATACACTGGCATTGTAGAAAAGGAAGTTCAATTGTAAAATATTGAGTCAATATTTCTACATATTTATGAAGCCAAATTATGAATTGATATGATCTATCATAATGGCTGTGCCATGTCAATGTCTGCATATTAACTACTTCATTACAGGTTGATACTGTGTCAATCACAGTTTTTCGGGAGTCCAGAATCACTGTTAAGTTTTAGTCATTTATCTTCAATTGCATTAAAAAATGGAAGGCTAGCATGTTTGCAGCATATTAAGTTATGCTTCTAATTAATACTGGAAGAAATAAGGACAATGAATGTGGAAATGCTTAACGTTTTGTATGTTACTAGTGAGTAAATGTCTTTATTCATTCAGAAAAGATTATTGAACTTTAAAAACATTTCAGGAATATTTTAACTCTGCTGCATGATTTTCACATCTTTCTATCACATCAAATTAAAAGCTCTACAGAGAACTACAGCTTAAATATTATAATAAAATACAACACTTACAAATGAAATTATACCTAATTTTACTTTAGATATGTGTCCCATATCTTCTTAATGGTTTTCTGAAGACCTCTGTGTTGGTAAGTAGTGCATTTGAATGGGATACATGTCTTCAAATATTGCAGAAAATTCAAGTGTGAGATGTCACGTACTGTAGCAAATTTGCTACAATACCTAGGCACAAAAGGGTGAGTTAAGGATGGACTGTCAGCATGGAGGTCATTGACCTGGAATGAAAGTAATGTACAGATCTAGAGCACTAATGAGGGAAACAATGACTTCCACAATAATGATGCGCAATGCTGTATAACATCCCATGTATTCTTGTATAGCCTGTAAATGTCACAGGCCTCAACTGGAAATCAGAATTTCCTTGCTTTTGATGGCTTGTCTTCAGATGTTTGGTGTGTTTTGTAGCTGTAGCTATTGCTCTACTTTATGCATAAGCCCTTCTGGGAAGCTGTCATTGCGTTGATGCAACGTCATGAACGTTACTCATATGGTGAAATACTTGTTGGTTTTGCATATGTTTTGAGGCAAAAATTACAGTTCAGGGCTCTAATTCTCAGGCTTAGACTAAGTTTATTATTTTTGTGCTCTGGAAAGGTTTTCATATGTGATTTAGCAAGTAAAGTCTTTATTGTCTGAGTCATATCTCGATGTGCATGTTCATGTTCTTGGAGTTATATCAGTTTCAGGGCAATCTTTTACTAGCAATGCACTTCTACCCTATCCCCATTGTTGTAAAATGTGATTATCTTTTGCACAGAGTTACAGATACATTGGTTATTGACTATTTGAGTTATTCTTGATTATGGACAGAAAAGAGCAATTATATGTAACGCAAACACAAATTGCAAACACAAAGACATAATTTTTTTCTGATTTCTGTACTTGCTTTGCCTTACATTGGAGCAGGGCTCAGAAGCTTTGTACTGAATAAAGCTTGCATTCATTGTGATCTGTATGCACAGTTGTCATGTGTAAGAGACATTTCAGAAAGTGTTCTTGTTTCCTGATGAAACTTCACTGCCAACTATTGCTTATAAATGAGGCCGAATAGACCTTTAATCAAAAACCTTGACTGGTACCACCATGGCTGGGTATAATCTTAGGTATCCAACACAATAGGTGGAGATCCAAGCTGTCATCAATACATGTCTTCCTGGTCTTATTACTAGGATTTATTTAAAAACATTTAAAATCAGAATCATGCAGAAAAACTGCAAAATTCTGTAGCTGAAAACATCAACTTTACTGTCTTTTGAGAGCTACAGCCTAGAAGAAGGAGGCACCATTGTGTCAGAGTACAATTGACAGTCTGTTAAGGGATACTAAAAAACAGGGCTGGAAATAGAAATAGAAACTAACTTTCAGCTTTATCAAGTGTGATGCTTCAAGGTCAGAATGAAATTCAGTGATGGGGCAGCACAAAGATGCTTGCACGGCAGGTGCCCTGGTCAATCTATAAACTCAGAGGCCATCAGTCTCTGCTTGTGCCAGCCTGCATTTTAATCAGAAGGAAAAATATGTGGCACAGTTAAGCATGCTTAGTGGTTTCCAATCAAGCAAGTCCCAGTATCAGAATAGCAAAAATGCATCAAAGGAGTTTTAAGGCACATCATAGATATATATATAAAATCTTTACTATGCAAGTCTTGCTAATGAAAAATTAGTTTTAAAATTACTGATATCTCAGATTAGACATTCTCTCCTCAGTTCTCCTACAGATCTGGAATTGATCCTCGTAAGAACACACATTTCTATGTCCTTTTTCATTTTGTCCTATGCTGGCTGACAGACTAGTGTGATGACTGAAAAGACAGTATCAATGATAACACACATACACTCTATTTGTGGACTTCCCCTCCTTTTAACTTGTTTGTTCAGTACCATGTGGTACTTTGCCTTGGAAAATCTGATTAGATTTGAGCAGTAATTTTCTTAAATGTGGTTTGGTTGGGGAGATACGAGGGTGATAACAACAGGTTCTGCCCAACTCACAAACACAACACTGGGAAAAGAGTAGCTGTAGGAGGAGTCAGAGAAGCAGAGAGGTCCAGAAATAAACAAAGCTTTGGTGATTTTTTTTCTCTTTTGAGGAAACAAAATAAATACCTTCTCATGTTACGAGAAATAAAGGAAAGGTTAACTCAGCTGAATAGTTTTCTAGTTGTGATAAAATCCAAATTTGAATCTTGAGAAGTACTTACGTGTAGCAAGTGAGAATAGTTATTTTCATTCTGCTCTGCAGAGTGATAAATTAAATCACTTAGTGCTCAGCTAATTCTTTCCCCCCTAAAGCACTTTGTCATGTATGCTTTTTACAGAAGGTGAAGAGTTTCTGCAGATGTTTCACTCTTTTCCTTCTTTCACATCACCTTCTGTCCCACTCTGTACCTTTCTTCTGGCTTTCAGATATAGGATTTTTGTGATATTCAGTATTCCTCACATGTACTCACAAATAAACACAAAAGTGTTGAATAGTGCCGGGGTGGTGACATGTCCCCTAGCATGATGATACTTCACAGGTGACCTTACATGTTAGATATTTTAGTTTTACATGTGATTTACATAGGTGTTGTGACATGTCTTCCATGTGTCAACTCACTAGATATGTACTTCACCAAAATGGCTTTTGTATGCACAGCAATCCGACCTGGGATTTTCAGATGCACCAAAGACTAGTCACAGATAAAGCAGTTGCTCTTTTACCGGGGCTGAAGGGTGTACAGACAGAAAACGTGAACGTATGTTCAAAGCCTCAGATTTTGCCTAGGCAAAATTTTGAGGTAGAAAAAAGAACGTATCTGGATCTTCATCTGTCCTAATCTCCAAATAGCTGTTTCTCAGCAAGATGTCAAAAGCATAATGACTTCTGAAGCCAGAAGAACTAGGCCTGCTGGACAGACACTTTCTTCTCAGTTGTGTAGCACAGCCTTCTACTCACTTTCCCACTGGGAAATATATTCAAAATATACAAGGCATGGCTCTGCCTGCTGCATACCACCGATATTAGCTGCTAAATTTCACAGAAAGAGTTTGGAAGCTTTCTGGCTTCTATGTGATTATAAGGATCCCTTGTTCAGTGATGCATTTGTTGGTTTTCTGGCATATATGGTGAAACAGATTACAGTATTATGATAGCACAGAAGTGAAGAAACTTGAGATTTATTAATATATCCTTGCCTTTGGAGAGAGGTTTTAAAGGCAGTATATTCCTATTTCCTGCCAGTCCGAACTCTCACATAGTGGCAGTTCCTCATTATACTGCTGCCTTTCCTTACACTTCAGGTAGATGATTTACTGTAATGACACAGAAATAATAAGGCTATTCCATACCTATAATAACAGATCATGTTGTAACAGTGCGCAGGTAACAGTGTTTTCAGGTATTGTATGGTTATTTTTTCTGTTTTCTTTTTCTCTGTTATACAATATATAGCCACAGTTTATTAACAGTTCATTAACAATACTTCCAATGTGAGCATGATTTTGGATGTAATTTTTCTGAAACTGTGTTCCTGGAACTTGTGCGTTGCCATTTGAAACAGAGATGTATGAATTAAAAGCCTCCAACAGTACCTTGAAGATAATGCTAAAATGCATATACAGGAGAAACAACAAAAAGCCCTATGAAAGCTTAGTCATCTTAAGAGGTCTTGAACCAGTGTACTTCTGGATTTTACACTGTAACACAGTATGCAACTTCAGGCCAACCCACCAGGGATAATAAATGAGAAATTCTGAGGGCTACTGAGCACTGTACAGGTTTTCGCAGTGGATCAGGACACAGTTTGTTAGCACAGGTGTTCCTGTAATTGTGATTCATTGGGGTAAATGTTCCCTGCTCAATGGCCCTCTTCCACTTCCGTCTTCTCCTGGGGGCGTATTGATCTGATGAGTACTGACCTGCACTACTGGATAACAAGTAAGCCTACACGGATGGGGGCTCTATTCATATTCTAAAGGTTAAACCATAGTCCCATAAAATATTAAAGGGGATATTTTTTTCAAGTGCACAAGAATTTCATAGCACAAATTGCAAAGACTTTCTGGAGATCACTAGCACTAAATTCCAGATGTGCATTTTGAAAATCTCTCCCTAAACCATTTAAAGCCAATAGTCTGTGTAGGTACAACTCACCTTTGTTTCACAGAAATCTGTAGTATGGTCTTTGTGTAGATGTACCAGGATCATTTGTTGCAACAGTACTCTGATGAAAAATTTCTTTTCCACAAAACTGTTTTGTTTCTTGATTATTTTTCCTGGAAGAAACTGTTAGAGTAAATAGGCTTTCTTCAGGAAAATCCAGATGACAAGTCTTCATCTGCTTACTGGAATGATTATTTTTATCAATTAAATTTTCTGTCTGGATGCTAAAAAGTTCCATGTTGCCCAAAATAAGGTTTTTTTTCAAGGAATTTTCAAATTTCTTTCTGCAAAATAGTTCTTGTTTTTGACTTTTAGTAAGTTTGAACGAGACTGTTTCCAGAATATGACTATTTGCAAACACACATACATGCTCAAATGCTCTCACATGCAAATTTACACAAAACTTTATATATATATATATGTGTGTGTGTGTGTGTGTGTGTATTTTTAGTGACACACATGCAGACACTTAAAACTGGGTTTTCTTCCCAAGCCAAGTCTAATTTATCCACTCTGTTTGGATGGAAAAGAAGCAGTACAAGGGCACCCCATTCTTGGGGCATCTCTGCTTTCCTCTGTTGCTCTTCTGCTCCACATTTTCTCCAGGAGCTTGAAGAAGAGCCAGCAAAAGTCAGCATTTGGAGATGAAAATTGATCACATTCCTTGCAACCTGCAATTAATGTGGCCTGTTGTAGCCTCCTCTGCAAAGTTCATGTTAAGGCCTCTTTGCTGTGTATGTTGCATATTAAGTGAGTTCTGTGTCTGGAATGGGGATGTTTGGAGTACTGTCCCATACCACCCTCTCTTATGATAATTTACCAAAATTTACATCATGCTTTTCCTAAAGCTTCTCTTTCTAGAGCTACAGTGATTTGTGGGGCTTTCCAAGTTTCAGTCTGAAAGAAATACACAGTAAGTCTTAGGGCTGCAAGCATGGACTATACATTGGAAATGTGGGATTTCTTTTTTGAGATTCCTAGACAAATTGTGCATGCAGTATATTATATATAGTATGATGTATGCATACAGGTCTTGCTTCAGGCATGCAACACACCTTTACCTGGCCAGAATGTAGCCCTTGGCAATTAACTGGTTCTTAATATAATTTTAGCTGATGCCTGTTTATGCCAACAAACATATTTCTGTGTAGTGAAAGGATATTCATAACTTCCTGTGATTTTAAATCACTACATTAGTCCACATGATCCACTGATAAAGTAAAGCAATTTATTGTGAAATAGTTATAAATATAGAAATACCCTGTGAGGATACAATAATTGTGTCCATTTTCCTGTCCCTAATGCTATGAAATAATAAAATGCTAATAGATGCAAATTATGCATGCTCTTTGATGCATGGTAAAAAGGGAACATTTTAAAAAACAGAGGTATCTTTAGTTAGGGATTATCAGTGGTCACTGCATTGTTGTTTTCTGTTTATATCCAGCTTCAACCATAAAAAGTTGAATTTCATTTTAAGGGATTGTGCATTTACCTGTGTGTGAACTGACAGGATAAGAAAATTTGAGTTCCTGATGAGTTGAAACAAAATAAATCTTTGAATTCAAAATAAATTCCACAAGGAAATCTTGGAAAGAAAAAACAAACATTGCCCCCAATAGGACAGCCACCGTGACTTGAAGAAAAGAAAATTGAAATACATGAAAAATCAATGAGGTAATAATTAAATTGTGGAGCCTGCAGTACAGTGACCAAAGCTCAGCATGCATTTGTTAATGTATACTGGGAACCAGGGTAATCAGCAGCTAAAGGAGAGCAAAGAATGTCTGTCATCCTGAAGCTAATTTCACTATCAGACTCTTTAAAAACACATACCTCCTACAGTATACAGGGATATTTATAGGAGGTTAAAGATACAAATTAAAGTCCAGGAGACTATACATTCCTGATTACCCAGCATTCTTAAATCAGCCTCTTCTTCGTTCTCACACCTGGGCCTCAGCTGCAGTGTAGCTGTCATTTACGCTATCCATGGCACAGGATTGATGACAGTCATTCGCTGATGAAGCTGTATACATCATTTCTGTCCAAGCTGCACTGGCCAGATGGACCCTGACCATCCATCGCCTGTCAGGGACGCATCTGTTCACACTCCTGCTAGAGGTACTAACAAGTCATTGGCTTTCCAAAAGGACAGTATCAGCTGAATAGGGCACAACATAAAAAAGCTGTTGTTGTTGTTCTTATATTTTTAATGGGGTTTCTATGGCAGCTTTTTTAAATGTAAAAATTGTGATTTCCACTAACTTGTAAGTTAAGGAAGTTGCAAAAATCCTTCATACCCTTATGAGTTCTTTTTGAATTGAAGGCCTGGCAAATATTTCTGGTAGAGGTTTGTTTCTTCAGAGGGACAGATTGCTGGGCTAAGAATGTATTAGACGTGACTACATGATGATCTATTGTTTCTTCGAAAAGCCTAGAAATATATGCAGATTTTCTTGTATATCTAGTATTGTCCATGAATATTTTTTGTGCGGAATTTCTTTGATATGGATTAAACTTTCTATCTCACTGAAATGAAGGAGCAGTGAAGGAATATTTTACAGGTCATTCTGTGGTCTAACCCTAGCCATCAGTAAGATAAAAACAAGCTCCTCAAATGGTTGTTTTCAGCAATGGACTTTATTCACTAACACAAAAGTGGCTTTTGCCAGAGATATGAAAAAAAATGTAAGAATGTAATTGTGGGGCAGAGAATGAAAAAAGACTTTTGCAATTCTCATCCCTCCACTGTCTTGGGCCTAGTATGTCCATGACTGTATAGAATGACATATTATGGATGTCTTCATAATTGGGAAACCAAAACTATTTTACTACATGAGAACTTGCTTGGGAGTGCTTTGAGGAATGCTCTTTCAGTAAGAATAAGAAAGCCTTATGGTATCAGCTCTCCAAAACAACACTAAGGGAAGTCAAAAGGAGGAAAAACCCCTCAAACTGGTGTCCTGAAGAACAAACAAGAATAGGAACAGCTCCATCAACAAAGGTGTTGTTCTCTTGTGTCCCTGATGTGCCCACCCCACTTGGTGGGATCCTCCCCTTTGCTCGGTGACTGAGGGAAAGCTTTCAATACAGATTAAATATCCAACTTATTTTTTTCTCCTATTTCTTGTGTCCTAATATTCTTTCACTTGTTTTTCAAAAGATTCTTGAAGGCAATACTCAATGTCATATGCATTTATTGCATAAACATTGGGTTAAGAAAAAGATCTTAGTAGTGCAGAAGAATGGGAAGAATTGTGAAATATGGGTTCTTCTACAGATAATACTTTAGTTTTGGCTGTATTTTGGATTAATGATACTTCATCACTTTCACAAGAAGACTTATTCTGAAGCCCTCCTTTGAGTGATTGAATGTTTGATGACTCCTTAGCAGGTCACAGGTGCTGCTCCTGAATTTGGCCAGTTATTCACAAGTAAAGAAACTGAGGAACAAAGAAAACCTCAGCATAATAATACCACTTCCATTTATTTAAGAAAAAGAGTTTCTATTAAATATTTGTACATTTGTTTCTCCTTTACAGCCCAGCTCCACTCTTACATAAACAGGGAGTGAAGGCTAAACCTTTTCCATATGAATTCAAAGCTAAAGGCACATGGTATTGTCTCTAGTTAGTGCTCTGTGCTATCCTTCTAGAAAACAAGAACACACTGCAATATATGTCTTGATGTTTTACACTTTGTATTGATTTTAATTTTAGTTATCAGTAAACTGCCTAAGCTATCTTCAGTATTTTCACTTAATCTTGCTTTGTTTCATTTTCATTTATCTGGAGATCAGGCTTGATTGAATATAAGTTACTTTTTGTGTTTAAATGCATTCCTCTATAAACAAAATTTAAAAAGCAATAGGATTTTTTGTAAGTATAATTTTGAGCTTTTTAAAGAAAAAATAATTATATTTCAGTGTTAATTCTATTATTTAATAAAAAAGACTAGTAAATTGTATTATATTTTTAATTTTAAAAGATATATTTTTACAGTGATCTTGTTTTGTTTGAGTTAGGAAACTAATTATATATGTGGCAAAGGAAATAGTAGCTGGTGAATTGTCCTTGATAGCTACTTGTAAGAGGGAATCTGACTTCATGGTAGTGATAAATTAACCAGTCTCTGTTTTGGAAATAGTGCTGGATGGGCTATAATTCTAGGATGGTCAGTGTATCAGGCACGGGTCTTGAATGCATAGACTACACAGCTTAAAGAAGGGTTAAACAGAGCAAGGACTGTAGATTATAGTGTAAGCTAGACAAAAGCCATCAAAACCGAACCAGGCATAAACCTGCAGCAGTTCCAGAGCATAAAAGGACAATAGTTGGATTCTGGGCTTGCTCTGTGGTGGCAGGAGCCTCCAATACACTGCAGTTCTGTGGTTTGTTTTCTGCAATACCCTCAACCACTGTAAGATCACATTGCAGAGACAATAGCAATATGAAATTCACAACGTTTGCAGAGCAGGTATTGATATTTAATCAGTCTGCTTTTTGAGCATCTGATACTGTGACAGTTTACAGAAAATATTTGAGGCCTAAAGGGGTTTTTGGGTTTGGTTTTTTTTTTTTTCACATTTCTTGTAGATGTGCTTAATGAATTTTTTTTGGTTTAGATAACAGAGTGAGTATATTACATGATTGGTGATCACTGGTAGCATAACATGAACTGCAGTGTTGCTGCAACTCTGTAAAATTTCTCCCTCAGAAGAACCTTATGACCTTGTACATTTAGAGCCAGAACACGAGTTCTGCTTACATTCTTTTGGGTGCTAAGAAATTGCAAAAGGAACCAAGGCTATTTGAGTGACCTCATGTAGATCTGGGACAAGTGAATTGACTGTTGATGAGGGCTGGAGGGGTGGTGGTGGTGGTAGAAATTTAAATGAAATGTTTTGTATCAATAGAGTTTTTGTTTGGAATTTTCTACTTATTTCACTCTTTGTCAGGTTACTATTTCATGCATTTAGAATAATATTTCAATAATGCAAAACAATTAAACTTTTTCAGATATATTTTATCTTTCCATTGCATTTTATGTGAAAAACAAGTTCTTCAGACTTGAACATTTTTATAAGATGGAAATATGCATTTGTAACTTGCAGAGTAACTTAATAGAATAACTGAATAGTAGTTTGTTTCACAATAAGCAAAACTGCACTAATGCTACAGTAATGTGCTATTCTTGAAGTTTATGCTCAGTGATATTTATTGATGAATTTCAGAAAGCTTTAGTTATTGAGGAAGATAATCTGTGCCAAGCAAAGAAGATTATTTCAATTAAGAAATAAACAGTTAAAAAATAGACAATCCTAAACATCCTTGATTAAATTACACTTTATATATTTTAAAATAACGTATAGATTTTTTACATAATAGTGTACATAATAAAATCAATCAGGGTAGTTTACACTATTATTTGTTTCAGATATGTTTGTGAGAAGTTCTTCTAAGTACCTATTTGAAGGTATTATTATATCGTATGTTAATATCTGAAACAAATAATAGTGTAAACTACCTTGATAGAGAAGGCTCTGAGAAATTTTATTGTGGGACAAGTATTATAATGTGCAGGCTGAAATGAATGACACATGGGAGCTAATGGAAGTGTGCTCATGCAGGAGAAAACCAGTGGGTGTAATGGCATTGATTGGAAAGACTAAAAGGAAAAAGGAAAGAAACACACTTCAGTTCTTTCATGACAATAAAATAGTTGCTAATAATGTCTTGTATTGACTGTGCTACCATATCTTATATGTTAAAGTACTGATACCTTAAGCCACATCTTGTGGAACTGACTGCAGGAGAAGGAATTAAGAAGTATTTTCCCACTTATTTCAATTTATCTAATGCTATAAAAAAAGGATAAATTCTACAGTCTAAATTCACACTTATGTCCAATAGCCAAGAAATAAAAGCAAAGTCTTGGCCATATTTCAAATTCCTGCTTGATTATATGTCCATCAAAGAGACGCTCCTACACCATGTGTAAGACTCTATGTGCTGTATTTTAACATCAGAAAGAGAGAATACCATGTGGAGCATGTACCCACCGAGCCACATAGAAGAGCCACAGGATACAGAAGGGCACATGTGTGAAAGTAAAAAAGATCAAAACAGGATCTCAAATACCATATATCTTCATTTTGAAGCCCCTATCAATTAGTAACTGTTCATTTTTAGCAGCCACAGCCTTACAATGCAAGTCACAAAGCTTCAGCTTCTGAATTTCCCCATAGACAAATGACTGTTTGAGTAGATTTACCTTGGGTAATGACAATTTTGCAATATTTTGGGGAATGCTGACATTTCATTCTAGGATTAGACACTGAACTCAAGGTTATGATTTTCTCACAGCAGAGGCTGGGTTAGATTTGGTCATTATTTTCATGAGACCTTGTCAAGAATAACCTAGATTGTTGGTTGGTGGCAGTCTTAGTGGGTGGTGTTCTACCTTCAGAAGCAGTATTATAAAAACCAACACACATTAGTAGCTCTATTGGCTTCCAAATATAACATAATGTGGAGATTTAGAGAAGCTGAGATCCTGCCCTAGTAGGATGCTAAACTGTGTCAAATAATGAGTTTATGTTGCATATTTTGGGGGTAGCTACTTAAGCCAGGGCTTCCTTAAAAGTAATCTGTAGTTTATGCACCAGGGTCAGCCAGCGTTTGACATTTCATTCAAAGGTCAGTACTAAGAGCTACTAAAGTACAGTGTGAGGTATCAGCTGTGTACTGGTCTCAGCTCCTAGGGAACAGCAGTCTTTTTACCTAGAAACCTACAAGGAGAAATGATCAGTTGAAAACGCAAGGTGAAATTAGACGGTGTGAGTTTCAATTTTTTTTCAGTGATTGTTTTAAGTAAGTAGAAAACTTGTGTTCTTTGTTTCCTTGCCTTGTTGTCTCAAACATAATTCTTGAGCACTGACAGGCAGGTGAAACATCACATCAGTGTGAGCAAGTCATTTGAGGACGTGAGCAATTAGGGGACCAATTTCAGAAGGCGCTAAAATTCAAATTCCGAAGAGCCCTTCCAATACCTGATAAGTTATCCAAGGCTGGGGATATGTACCTGAGGTCTGGAGGGCAGAAGACGTAGTTTGACTTAGTTCCAAGAAGCTGGGACATTTTGTACGATGATATTTTGAACCAGTGTGTAATGTTGAATTATGATACTACTCCCATATGTGCCAAAAAAGTAGGGTTTGACCTTACCCTCAGACCAGATTTGAACTGTTTCAGGATACTTGGATGAAAAAAGGCATTGTGGCAGACCAAATTTAGGTCCTTGAGTTGGGTTCATTTCAAACCACCATAAATTGCTCCATGCTACATGAGCCTGAAGTGACTGAATGCAATTCTGCGTGAGGTCTCTGGTAGTCTGGCTCTTGTATGTCATCAGCCTACTACTTCTGATGTGAACAGCAACCTAACCTGTATGGAGATGTGTTAGTTGCTGCATACACAGTTACTTAATAAATCCAGTAGTGTCAAATTGGAAGTTAAAGTTTACAGAGTGTATTAAATTTTTTAATTAAATTTTAAATTAAGTGTCTCAGAAATTTTAAATGGATATAGGATTCCTCACTTCCCAGGTTGCTCTGATGGGAATATTGTACAAGGGTGGAATGAATCAGATATTTACCTGTATGTTAATCCTGATTTCATAATATGTAATTATTTCTAAGTAAGTTTAGTTGCCAAAAGATTATTTTTTACGTCTTATATACAGAGACACACATGCATATGTTGGCCTTAATAGAACTAGAACAGATTAGCTGTTGTCTTTTTTTAATGCCACAGATCTGAATTATGTGCAGCCAATAAGATACCTAGTTTTTGGCAAAAAAAAAAAAAAAGATTTAAGTTGCAGCATATACTACACATACTATTTCAAATATGTGCAAAACTCTTCTGTTACCTTAACCAATATTTATATTTCACTCCTATTGTAGCTTAACTCTCATGTCTTTTTAAGCATTTTTTTTGAGGATATCAAAATGCCATGATCATTCACTCAGGGCTCAGAAATAGTAACATAGATAAGTTCTATTTAAGAATGTGTATCTCTTCTAAGCAGAACCTGGGTGTGGAAAGACTGGATGGATGGCTCCATGTCCCTGGGGAACATGAAGATTTATCAACAAGCTGAGCAAATGAAGGAGCTTAGTTTGCTGACTCAAGTGGCCTCTAGTTTGTATGTTTTCTGTTCCAAGACTAGCTATCCTTGGTTTGTTCTAATTATTAAGAAATTGCTACCCATAGGTACAGGGGCATTTTTTAATACAGTGGATACAGAGCCACCTATTTGACCTTGACTTCTCTCCTTCAAACTACAAATATAAACTATCCAGACTGGCACAGAGAAGATATTTTCTTTCTTTCCTATCTGAAATAAAATTTGATATAGATTCTTCTCTCATGAAAGTAATCAAGTAATTAAAATTGAGACTAGTAGAAGAATGTCTGCCTGGTGAGCAGATGCTCCATGAAAAATAACTAACTTCTCAAACTTAGGAATTTAATGAAAGACAATAGTGAATAATTTTTCAAGAAAATCTAGCTCTTAAAGGCTTTTGTTAACTACACTCAGTTTCCCTCATTATATCATTGACCAGGCTGCAGGTAACAATAATGATTTAGATTTTTTTTTCTTCTTTTCACATGACTCATATCTACAATAATATTTCCAGGCACAAAATACCTTTCAGTTATCCCCAAAATACTTTATAAACTGACTACTCTTGACCTGTGAGAGAAGGAAATTTTGTGCCTGTCCCAAATGTGATTCAATTCCAAGTATTAGTGAGTCTAATGGTTTAAGGTTGTAGCGAAAAGATATAGGTATTCATACAGTCCCACTACAAACCAGCTGCTGATGCAGTTTGTGGTTAATGGGGTAATATGACTAAGAGTTAACTGAATAATATGGCTTCAGTTAGCTGAAGATCAGTCGAAGTAAAGCAAGAGTTAAAATATAGAATTCTTCTGAGAGAACGAAGGAGAAGGACATTTATGATCAATACCAGTCAACAAGTGTTAAGAAAGTGGAGTCTGTCAAATAATCCTGATTACATTGTTTGCTTGATTAGAAATGTAGTTTTCCATACAGCTGCATAGTTTTACTTCTCAAGCATTCAGAATCACTTGAATTGATACCACATGGTATTCTGGTTAAAAACCACTGTCTGTTCTGTCAGTCAGCAACTAGAACTTCACCTATTTTGACTGTAATGGAATTCCTTTTTTTTAGTAGATTTTGCAAGACTTTATGCAAAATCACTTCTTTAATCAAGATTCTAAGAACAAACATGAAATAAAAGCTGTGACAAATACAAAAGGTGGAAAAAAAATCAAAGGGCTGAAGCTGTATAATTAGTAGCTAAACCAAGACCTGTTAGAGCATTTTCTGAATGCAAGTAAATTGCACATTTAGGATCTTTTTATATACAATACTGGAGAATGAGGGACTGTTTCTTGTAAGCCAGTGTCAAAAAAAACCACTGAGAGACTGGTAGGAAGTAAACATCTTGGTATGAGGTCCCATTCTGATGCCGTAACCAAAAAGTCAGTGCAAATTCTTGAATGTTTTGGAACAAGTAGGAGAGGGATGTAACTCCTGTTTCATAGCACATTGGTGAGACCACTCTTTGAATAATGCATCTGTTCCTCTTTTTGAAAAGATAATAGAAAAGATCTCAGAAATTGCAGAAGAATTGGAGAAATTTTTTTCTTTAAGAAGAACAAAGTTTCATCTGTTCATTATTGCTAAAGTTAGAGCTCTTCAGAGAACACAGGTTTCATCTAGATTTGAGAAGGAAAATACTGAGTGCATCTGATTCTTTTGATCAAGTGTAAGTAGTCACAGGACTGAATGGTAATCATTAGAGCCAAACATTCAAGTTAAGCAAACACAAATTTTGGCAGAAAGGACTGTAAATCATCAGAATAAATTGAATATAAGAACATAGAATATAAGAAACATTGTAAGAATTGCTCACATCGCTTACATTTCTCAGCTATGACATTTGCAAAAGACTTAGACATAAAGTTTGCAGCACTTGATGTGGCCAGAAAGTGTTGGGAAATACTTCAGAGAGTAGAGGCACACCAAAAATTTTGCAGGAAAAGTGCATAAAACATAAATTTAAATTTAATGTTTTATTTACTTTTCTTACCTAAAAAAAATAAATATAAGAAGATTTGTGACTTTCTTGCTGTCTCTGAAAACTAAAGAAAATGTGATAAGACTGTTGCAGTGCTGTGGTGACCTTGTGGAAACCAGCACCCAGGTGGAGTACCTGCATTTCTGTGGTTTGTGCAGATCCTGTCAGTACTTTTGTGGTCTGTAGGAACTGGCAGTTGGAGTACTTGCTGCTCATTCCAAACCCAAGTGGTCTTGGAAGTATATTGATTTTCTTTCCGCAGTTTTGGGGCAAACTCTATTTTCAGGTGCACCCAGGAAGCAGCCCTCTGTCTTCTGGGGAGGAAGATGTGCATTAGAGCTGCCTCTGGGTTCACAGGAGCTCCACAAAAAGCAGCACTTTTGCTTTAAGGTGCTGAGTTAATAATTAATTTACCAGACTAATCTCAGTATTTTTATAGTGTTTAAGGATATTTCTTCTTGTAAGTTTTTACAGCACATTTGAGATTTGGGAGTTGTTTTTCATTTTAAAGCCTCTTAAAAGTAAGTTCTGTGCATAGTTTTCTGACTAAGTGATCCAGAAAGGGCTTCATAACATTTAGAGCTGTTAATGTCCTGAAAGGACTAGCATTTCCTCTAGGTTTTCTTAGCTTGATGCATTTAGCTAACATCGCTGGAATTTTTCTGTGATAACAGCCTTAAAAATGAGATAAAATATCTTTTAATTTGAACCCAATAACAGAGCTACTACATCTGATCAGATAGTTGTTAAAATATGTGCAGTGTGTATATAAGCAGTAACTTTTTCCTTAGCCAGTTAGCTGGAGAGTTCATTAGATTCCCTATGAGGTGCAAAAGATGGCAAGGAAGCCAGTGTG
>NW_008669687.1:250837-284903 GCF_000695815.1 Acanthisitta chloris
TTGTATGAAACTGATTAAGACGGAGTGTTTGAGAAAAAAAATGTGGCTGACTCCATGATCCCTTTGTTATGGCAGTCATTGGAAAAGGACCTGAGTTTAAAGGGTTTTAGTCAATACTTGTTATACCTTAAACCAGGGTGTATAGATGAACATCTATTTTGTGATTTTTGTTACCTTGGGTTTGAAACAGATGATGAGTAGCTTAATAATATTTTTAAGACGGAGTGTTTGAGAAAAAAAATGTGGCTGACTCCATGATCCCTTTGTTATGGCAGTCATTGGAAAAGGACCTGAGTTTAAAGGGTTTTAGTCAATACTTGTTATACCTTAAACCAGGGTGTATAGATGAACATCTATTTTGTGATTTTTGTTACCTTGGGTTTGAAACAGATGATGAGTAGCTTAATAATATTTATATAATGGTCATATGTGCTGTGAACTCTTGGGTTCTGAGAGCAGCAGAGATGCAGTTCGTATCTGAAAAAGGCAGGCAAGAGGCATGTAAACTTCTCCTCATGAACCTGCTGCTGTGTGCCTCAGTTATCCTCTCTGCAAAAGGGAATTAAGTCTAAGTAGTGCTTTAAGATTTGTTAAGGCTGTGAAAAGTCTGAAGATATGACATAAAAGAACTTCAAAAAGTGAGGCACTTACGTGTTACTAAATCACTCACTAAGTAAATGAGTTTTCAGCAACATTGCTATTCATGCACTGTTGTCTTACTGTGTCATATAGAAAGGGAAGGTATGACTTTGCCTTTATGGCAAATGCTTTTAAGTGTAACTTCCTCTTTTAATAGCCTGGGACAAGCTTTCTGAATTTCTAGTTGTGATTGAATTCTCCAAAGCTATTATTGCTAGAAACAAAAAGAAATTAGTTTTCTCAGTGACCACACACTGTGCTGTGCAGTCATGTAAAACACAAAAGAATAGATAACTATTTCAGAGTGAAAGGAAAAACAAAAAATGTTTGAAATCAAGTGGCCTCTTCAATTCATTTGATGATTATGAACTTTCATCACAAAACTTACTTTTAAGCAGAGATTTCATCTTTGTTTGTGACTGCCTTCTGCTTTTGTTTGCACAATTTCCTTTTTTATACTTGAAACATCATCATAAAACCAGGTGTGAATGGTGATGCTGTGGGACATTATTCCCTGCTTCCTGCTTCTGTGCCATGTTATGGGCACTGTTCCCAACAGCATGTTATATTTCACATAGGCTGGGTGACTTTGCTGTGCTAGCATACCCACAGAGAGGTGGCCAGAAGAGCATTTTTCTTGGCTTGTGTCCTTATGCCCATACTATATGTTGTATTGTCATGTAAAATGGTTTTAATTCTGTGTGGCAGGCCAGATCTATACTTCTAAGATGCACATTCTTAGTGTAACTCAAAAAACACATCCTACTGCCTGTGCTGTCACTGAGGTCTATGTCCCCAGTCTGTTCTCATGTGTAGTCATCCCTGTGTTGAGACTGTGCACACTGGAATAATGAATGGTATTCTGCTGTGCTGGTTTGGGCTGAAGTGGAGTTAACTTTCTTCACAGTGGCTAGTATGAGGCTATGCTTTGGATTTGTGCAGAACATAGGGTTGATAATGCAGAGGTGTTTCTGTTATTGCTGAGCAGAGCTTACACAGAGCCAAGGCCTTTTCTGCTTCCCATACTGCCACACTGGCAAGGAAGTTGGGGATGCATGGGAGATTGGGAGGAGACACAGCAGGGACAGGTGACCCAACTGACCAAAGGGATATATTCCATACCATAGGACATCATGTTCAGTATATAAAGTGGGAGGAAGAAGGAGGAAGGGGGGACATCTGGAGTGATGTCGTCTGTCTTCCCAAGGAACCGTTACACGTGATGGGCCCTGCTCTCCTGGAGATGGCTGAACACCTCCTGTCCATGGGAAGCAGTGAATTAATTCCTTGTTTTGCTTTGCTTATGTGTGCAGCTTTTGCTTTCTCTATTAAGCTGTCTTTATCTCAACCCATGAGTTTTTCTAGCTTTCACCCTTTTGATTGTCTCCCCCATCCTGCTGGTGGGGGAGTGAGCAAGTGGCTGCGTGGTGTTTGGTGGCTGGCTGGGGTTAAACCATGACATCTCCCTAACAAAGCTTGTCCAAAATCACAGACAGGGTATTGCACTCTGAAAAGATCTATCTTCTTAAGTGATTGACAGCTTACTCTAGCACCACAAATCCCATCTCTACACTGTGAAAGAGAAGCTAAGCTCAGTAGGTTGAACAGAAACCATCTGACCATCTCTTGCCAGGAAACTCTATTCAAAAGCCCAGTGGGTCACAATGATGTTCCTGAGAGGGTTCTCAAAATATGTAGACAACATCTCTGATCATATTTTGTACATCTCCCCAATATATTCTGAGAAGGTTTGATGTTGGTAAAGACAAGCATCATTTATATCTATTCAAATATATTTCTATAAAATCATACCTACATGTTTGCAGTAGGTATATAAAAGTTATTTCTCAATTTCTCTTCTCTGTGGATCTTATATTCTTATTTTAATGTTAAATCAATGATTTAGGAGGTTAAATAGCACCTACACAATAAAAGCTAATAAGAACAAATTCAATAGTTACTGCCATGTCTGACTCTAAATGCACTTTTTGTCAGTGTACTAATCAGGTGAATATTTACATATTAAAATATTTTTTCTTCTGTATATTTGGCAGCAGCTTGTTAGAATTCTGATTTCTCATTTCCTTTCCCATATACATCCAGAATGGCAATGCAATTGTTTTAAATTTTGGAATTTTGTAGCTGAACTGAATTTGTGAACTATACTGGTGAATCAGCAGTCTACCGACTTTTAGTTCTCATGCTGTTTCTTAGAAGAAGATATATATGTAGTGAATATTAAAAGCTACAGCCATGATGTTTATTTTCAGCTGTATGGATCTGGGCAAGAAAATAGAAGCTTAACCTGAACCTTTATGTTTATATGTAATTCCAAATAATTTAATCGTGATTATTTGGGTAGCAATTTATTTGTTCTTAATTTAGTTTCTTGATGATTTGTTTCACTAAAATGATGAATACGTTCATTAGTTTAAAAAATCCTTCAATTTGCATCTGGCGTTGGATACTGATTTGCCAAACAATTTTTTGTTTCAGGATTGTGAAAATATGTTGCTGTGCTATGTGAACAAAATGTCTGGGACCTTCCATATTAATCTCTCCCCAAGTGAAAAATGACCATTTCCATTCTCATCTGTGAGTGACAGTGTTTTACCAGTTGAAATTTTTGTGGTCTTGCAAACTTTGGAAGCATTTATTTTCAGTAAATCGTGTGGAGCTTGTTCAAAGGGTCAAAGAACCCTCTCTTACTAGCATCATGTAGATGCAAGACTATTTCCAGCAGTTACTATTGATGAAGAGGCTAAATTCTAAGCTGAAGAAAAGGATTACATCAGCATTCAGAAGTGAAAAAGTGCTTCATTCCTCCTAGCTCTGTAGTCTATGTTCAATCAACCCACAGTTAATGGAAGCCCTCCAGTGCTAAGCAATAAACAAACACAGTTGGGCAAATAGTCCAAAATCAAATCTAGTGTATAAGGTGGACAATACATAGTTA
The DNA here is from genome assembly GCF_000695815.1 of Acanthisitta chloris. Classification (NCBI taxonomy): domain Eukaryota; kingdom Metazoa; phylum Chordata; class Aves; order Passeriformes; family Acanthisittidae; genus Acanthisitta; species Acanthisitta chloris. The sequence goes on from NW_008669687.1 coordinate 254,433, forward strand.
GTTCCATTACAGAACCCTCCCCTGGGAACTGGAGTGGCTTCTGAGCCTGTCTCATTACATACCAGCACCATCTGTAGCCGGCCTGAACCTTATTTGGGACTATATAAAGTACACCAAAAAAATAGAGTAGGAATCAAGAGCCAGAGAATCCTATTTCAAGTTTAAATTTTGCTTGCGAAAGATCATTTGGTTTTAGACTCGGCAAACAGTAGGCCCTCATCACTCACAATGAGCTGTGCATGTAGAAGGGATTACTTTAGATCAGAGAGATTGAAGGTAATTGCTACTTTCCACAGGGAGATATCTAGTACTAGTGTGGTTTGAGAGATACAGTAAAGCACCATAAGCTGAAACATATCATCCTGAAGCAAACTAGAGCCACCTCTCATTGTTTCTCCTTTCCTTGCTTCTTTTTGGAAAAGTGAGTAATAAATTTAAAATAATGCATATAAACAGGGCAGAATTCTTTACTATATAAACTTAAAATGATAAAACAATCCCCACCTTGATGTGCAGATGAATATGTATATGTGTAATATAGATAGTATGTATTTTTCCACTAAAAATCAAATGTTTCTAAATAACTGCATATATGTATCACTATTGTATATGTATCATACTGGTATTAGAATCCAGATTTAACATCAGAAATGAGTTTCCCTTTGTGGGGACATATGAGAGAACAGTATAAAAAACCCAAGGGTTCTCTGCCTCAGAGAACTACAGTTGAACTAAGAGCCCAGATTTATCTGTTAGTAACTTCAGCAGAATTACTCCTGGGGGATTCATTTATCCTGGGATGCTCAGAGATTGCTGACAGTTGACAGCTACATTAGCTCCCTTTCTCCATTCGGTGATTGCGATAAGAGAGAAACATCTTAATATAGTATAAAGAGTTTCTTAGTGTGAGTTTGTGAAAGTAAATTGTATGGTTAACTCCAGACAAAGGCTTTATTATTGCAGTATAGGATTATCCTGCATAGACTACACAACTAATTTGGGAATAGTTCAGTAAGTTTCATAACAAACATCTTTCAGAGTATTTTCATATACCTCTTTTTGTAAAATCTACAAAATTAAAACCCCTGGCTCTTATCTTAGCTGGGATGGACAGATCTTTAGGCTGTGTGTGCATTCTTGATGGCATTAGATGGGTTTCTGTGCTTTAAAGGGTATTGTACAGCAAGGATCTCCAGATCCTTCACTGCCACTCAAAGTCATGCTTGCTCTTTGTCATCCTTGAACGATGTCCAACAAACTTGCTACTAGTCAACATCAAGGCTGGTGGTGCTGACAAATTTCTGAAGGATACCAGTGCATTTCACCCAAATTCAGTCATGTCAAGGACATGGACACTGCGTTTTTAACAGTTCTTTGCATATCTCCTCTTAATTTGCCATTAGAGGAGAAACTATATCAACATTTATGCTCTACTCTTTAGTCAATGATGTTAGTTTCTGCTCCAGCATAGGTAGATTTTTACAAGATAAATGTGATGCAACTGACCTTTTTGTGAGGGTTATTTCTAAAATACCAAAACCAGCATTCATAGGATTGTTTTCACCGTATTCCTAGGTTGTCTTCACTTCTTTTCATTTCTGACCTTGGTAGTCCAAAATGGGTAATATCAGAGAAATTGAACAGAGACACAATAAATTCTGGTAATACTGAATCCCCTCTATGACCATGTGTGAGTGCCAGAAAATGAACATCTATTTTGTCATCTTGCTCGTATTCTTTAGTACCTTTATGGCATCTTCCCATTAAATTGATTGATTATAATCAGTAGATGCATATTCATTTTCTTGACCACTTTGTGAAATAAAGGATTTTATTTTTCAGAAAGAAATTATAGTATCCAAGCTGACAGAAAAATATTAGAGTTTAGAATTTACCTCAAGATCTTGACACATAGTAGAGTATGTACATTTTTTGCTATTAGGGTACTGTTTGCCATTAAAAACATATTCTTACCCTTAATGAGCTAGTTATAAAACTGTGACTGATGATCGGATTGTTCTGTCTGTGAAAATTGCAAGTTCTCGATTAACTAATGAAATTCTTCTGAAAAGAATTCACATGAAATGTTTCATGAACAAGCACATTTCATTTATAATTCCACCTATAGTATTCCAGACAAAGAGAAAGATAGCATAACATCTGCATGATAACACAGATTTAAACACTTATAGCAACAGTTATCAATTTCAACAAAATTTCCTGACATTTTGGTTGGAATTCTTCAGCATTTGTACATCTTGCTCCACTATTAGTTAAGATTATAAAGCTGGGAGTAAAATTAGTATCATTAAAATCAGTATTGATCACAGAGTTGTCAGTGATATAAATGTGCATAGTTAAGTTTTATCACCTGAACATATTTAACAAAATATGGTTTAGAAGAACCAAACACAGTCATATATATCTAGAAACAAATTCATACTTACAGCATGAGGAGCTCTATGAAGAGTGAGTGGAAAGTATTTAAAGGTCATAGTGGACAAGCAATTAAACATGAGATCCCAATAGATACTGTGGCAATGGGCCTAGTGTAATCTTTGGATATTATAAATAAGAGTAGTATGTCAGAATTCTGTATCTACCTTTACTGGTCATTTTTTAAAAAAGATGTTGAAAATTGGAAAAGGTTCAAGAAAGGAACGTGGGAATTATTTGGGAGATGGAAAAAATGTCTTATATAGCACGACTTTGAGCTTATCAAAAGAAGAATCTGTTGTGAACGTGTATACATACTTTACAAAGTGAGAGATGCGAAGTGCCAAAGGACTCACCAGTTTAACATAGGAGGACATCTCAAGAACTGGTGTTCAGAAGAAGCCAGATTAATTCAGACTCGAAATGAGGCATGTGCTTTTTAATGCTGACGATAATTAATCACTGCAACAAGCTCCAAAGTGAAATGGTAGGTCCTCCCTCTCCTGATGCCTTACGAAGTTCTGGATGCCTTTCTGTTGCTCACTACTGTATAGAGGACTGTATTATCCAGGATGTCAGTGGTCTCTTCTAACATAGCAAATATCAAATTAACCTGTAAGGATATGCAAAGAGCTGATGGTGAATGTGTACTTGGGACAGAATCCTTTCCCTGAAAGTACCCTGTTAGCTGCCCTATCCATCTCACAGCACCCCCAGCTAGCTGCCTCTGAACTGTGGTAGCCTGTGAAAAGCAGATAGATGCTTATCTGAAGATAAGAAAAAGAAGCCACTGTGCAAAATGTTCTTATAAATTGCAAATAATAGAAATACTTGCTTTAGTAGCAAAGTGTTCCTCTTTAATAAGATATTAATGCAGATGGATCCTGGTCAAAAGGTTTTGGACTGACTCCTTAAGGAATTCCAAGTTGCCTGGTTTTGCTTTTGCCTGGTAGGAAGCAGTTTCAAAGCGAGTATGCTAAACAGGAGCCATCTGGAAAACTAATTCAGACTTCTTCGATGTTGTGGTATTATCTATCACAGAGTAGATCATTTTTGCAGCACACCTTTCGGCAAGTAATGCAGATCAGAATTAAAAGAACTGCTTTATTAAATGAGAAATCTCTAAAAGATATGAACCAATGGCTTTGTGGTACAGCCATTTTGTAAAGAAATCGGAAAAAAACCAACCCAGTAATATTGACGTTTGTAGTTTAAGTTCTGTTTTACATGTCTTTGAAAAGAGGCTTAGTTATAAAATGTAAAATTATTAAATGAGTTAATAGGTAAATAATGAGTTGTTATTTTTGTGTAGTTACCATTAAAAAAGAGTAAATTATTTTCAAATATTGGTGACTGCTTCATGAAGTCTGTTTTTCACTGTAATAGTCAAAAAAATGTGGTCAAATGTGTCATTTGTCCAAAATACCCCAAGGACAGTCCTTGACAATCGCTGAGTATTGAATGTTTGTAAGCGGTGGTTTCAGCTGATTGTGAAGGTGCCAACACGTTTTTTTGTTAATCTCACAAACTGATTTCATAGGGGATGCATCTGTTGTGTATTCCAGAGTCTTTTTTATCCTCGATGACTGCAGCTGATGCTTTTGCAATACTCATGTATAGTAGCTAAGATTCTTTCCAAAGCCAGGCTTACAGAAGCCTAGTTTTCAATTTGGTCCTGCTAAATCTTTCCTTTTTATGAACTTCCTTGTTTTTCCAGACTTTGAATTTTCTGACATATGAGATATCTAGAACATACAGTTGTGATCTCGATCACTTTCATCATAGGAAGTCCTCATCCTCCTTTAATAAAAAACAATAAGCTCAGGAGTAGCTGAGTTATTGAACACATTTGGAACTTAATTAATGATCAATGTCTAAAATTACTGCAATTGAGTACTTATCCCCATCAAACCACTGTCCCTCTCCATCACCCACTGAACTGACCCTGCAGTTTGGCCTCCTCTATTTATCTGCTCTGTCTGGACAGGGCCATAGAACTTGAAGAGCTATGCTAAAACTGAGGAGCTGCTGTAATCTTTGTTATATGAATAAGTCTCTAAGGAGATACAAATACATCTGACTGAGATAGTAGCTATGCAGACAAATCTAAAAGAGACAGAACTGTGTGAATGCATAAGGTTCAAAATTAGTGATTTTTTTTTTATTTTTCCTAGAGATAGAGGATGAAATACTTCCAAGAAAATGCTGGAGACCTGCTGGTATGTCAGCAGCTTTCCCCTAAAGAAGCTGCTATTGAGAGGTTTTGTGCTACTAAAAGAAAATGATTTAATGAATAATTAATATGTTACAGTGCACTTCCAGTATATTATGAACCATTAACAAATTAAAACAAGGTAGTCAATTTAAAGTAGGCCTTATGACACATCTACTTTTATATTATTTGCTTGTTTATCTTCTGCTGTGGAATGTGTTGATTCATAGTTCTGCTGGTCACTAGCTTAATCTGCAGCGGTCTATTCTGTGACACATTGCTGTGTATATGAGTGTCCATATGTTCAAAAGCACTTAAAGACATTCCCATTTTCTCACTGTTGGATAGGTAAACAATGTTTGGTTATATGTAATAGTGTCATTTGTTTCTTTCAGGAAAACAATACTTTTAGTATTGATCAATGGTAAGTGCAGGACTGTTCAGTCTTCAAAACCTTCCCTGGTATGTTATGTTTGTCCTAATCTAGTACAGGGGGAAAAAAAAGAGTAAGAGTCTATTTTCCACATTTCTTTTTTCTTTTTGCTATCGTTTAAAAAGCAGCTTTGAACCTTGTTCATGGCTTTCCCAGATTTTGCTGTTAGCTGCCAAGTCCCTGTCAGATTGAAATTGAAACGGCAGAAAAAAGATTTTCAACACACTTTTTCTGCAATTTTTTTCTGTCTTTCACCTCTAATGAAATGACCTTTAACTGCCCCCTCATCCTACACTAAGCAATGCTGAGTTTTATACCCTAAATTTCAACTACTTTATTAAATTAGCTACAAAACGGATATTTAAAAATGAAAACAAAAGTAATTTAAAAAGTGTATACGAAGCTTTGCAATGGTTGTGTTCAGATGCATTGCTGAACTTTTTACTTCAAAGACAAAGATATCTGCACTTGAGAGACCTTGCCTTTTACTCAGTGCTCATCCAAATATACATAATATTTTATTATCACAGATCATTGTAAAGCTATCTCCTTTAGATTTTACTATATTTATGTATAAATAGTGATCAGTTCACGCTTTAAATCTGTAGTCATTTTCTGTGAAATAATTGCCTTGTTATTGAAAAAATGAATTGGCTTAGCTACTTCAATTCAGGGTTAGGCTCTTACATCCTAATGGAGTATATATACAAATTGCCTATTGGAATACACAGTATGAGAAAGTCAGACTTACCAGCTCATTCTATTTTTATACCTTATACAATGTTCAACACTTTACTCTTGATGAAATGTGCTTCAGTCCCTTGTTGCACTATCTAATGTGCCAGTATTTCTTGCTACATTACTTTTTCCTCTGCATGGTCTTTAATGGAAAAGATGCTCACCAGCATAAATATATCTAAAGCTAACAGTAAAAATATACTTAAATAAATAACAGATGCACAAGGGAACCATGGGATAAATATACAAGAGGGACAGAGTCATAATCACATGTCTGAACTACTAGACCCATTATCACCATGTAGCAAAATACACACTAGTAATTATGTGGTTATCCCACATGCCCACATGATTCTGAACTGGGTCAAGCTATCTCTACCATTGTAAATATTGATAAAGAAACCATGAGTTTGGAGAGATAACATCTAATAAATTGTGATATGACCTATAAGATGCATGTATGTGAGAATCTATACACACATAATGCACAGGATTTTATGTGATTGCGATACTTACCAAAGAAAAGATTTAATGGGACTGGTTAGAACCACCACACATAGCATGATTAACTAACATGATTTTGCCCATCAAACTTCACCAATGTATCATAACACTGACTCTTCAGATCACTGGTATTTCAGTCTGGGACATCTCAAGAAAAGAGTTCAACAAAGTTGATGGTGTTGTTTTTCATGTCAGTAAAAGTCTGAAAGCTTACAGGATGTGATAACAACCTTTTATTTTTCTTTTCTACTTGTAAACCAAGTCAGGTCCTTTATCTTAGTTTAGATATGAAAAACAGAATATCATGCAAGCTTGGTAAATGGTCTTCCTCAGTATCTGTTCCTAGATAATGTTTAATTTAAAAAAAAAGTAGAATATGTGCAGTGATGGTGTAAGAATTTATGAACAAACCAAATGCAAATGTCATTCATAGGTGTTTTAGTTTTTGTGTCATAAAATGTCTTTGTATTATGCTCCCAAAAGCAGAAATGAAAATATAAATATTTTTTGATATAGCAAATGACTTCTTAGATAGACAAATGCTATTCACTTGGCAGAAGTCAGACCATGAAGATGTGCTGGTTTTGGCTGGGGTAGAATTGTTTTCTTCACAGCGGCTAGTATGGGTATGTGTTTTGGAGTTGTTCTGAAAACAGTGTTGATAATATAGATATGTTTTGTTATTGCTGGGCAGTGCTTACACAGAGCCAAGGCCTTTTTTGCTCCTTGTACTGCCACACTGACAAGGGGGTGCATGATAAACTGGGAGGAGGCACAGCCAGGACAGCTGACTCAACTGACTACAGGGATATTCCATAGCATATGGAGTTTTGCTTAGTATATAAAGCTGGGAGAAGAAGGAGGGGTTTGGAGTGACATGTTTGGAGTGACACTGTCTTCCCAAGTCACCTGCCTGCCCATAGGAAGTGGTGGATGAATGCTTTATTTGGCTTTGCTTGCATGTGTGGCTTTTGGTTTACCTATTAACCTGTATTTACCTCAACCCAGGAGTTCCCTCACTTTTACCTTTCTGATTCTCTCCCTCATCCCACTGCTGGAGAAGTGAGTGGGCAGTTGCACAGGGCTGAGTTGCTGTCTGGAGTTAAACCATGACAGAAGATTTGGGATTGTTTTTATCTTCTGGTCTGTATTTTTATTTGCTTTTTCTGCAGCCACCGCAGTGCTACTAATTGGTTAATTGCAATTAATATGTATACAAGACCTTGCAAATTAAATTTAGAACAGCTTTCCAGGTTTCAAGACAACAGAAAAAACTGAGACACAGAAACCACCTTTCTTAACTTTTTCTCCTTACTTTTGAGAAGTTCATAGTAATTTCATAGTATGTTAAGGCGTTTCATAGTATGTTAATGGACCTTAGAGATCATCTAGTGCCAACTCTGCCTGCTGTGGGCAGGGACAGCTCCCACTAGACCAGGTTGCTCAAGGCCCCATCCAACCTGGCCTTGAACAGTGCCAGGGTTGGGGGATCCACAACTTCCCTGGGCAACGTGTTCCAGTGTCTTGCCACCCTCACATTAAAAAATTTATTCCTAATATCTAATCTAAATTTCCTGTCTTTCAATTTATACCCATTACTCCTTGTCCTATCACTACAGTTCCTAACAAAGAATCCCTCTCCAGCTTCCTTGTAGGCTCCCCTCAGATACTGGAAAGTTGCTCTAAGGTCCCTTCTCTTCTCCAGGCTGAACACCCCCAACTTTATCAGCCTGTCTTTGTAGAGAAGGTGCTCCAGTCCTCTTATCAGCTTTGTGACCTCCTCTGGACTTGTGTCAACAGTTCCATGTCCTTCTTATGTTGGGGATGCCAGAACTGTAGATACTACTTCAGGTGGGGTCTCATAAGAGCAGAGTAGAGGGGGAGAATCACCTCCCTCAACCTGCTAGCCATACTCCTTTTGATGCAGCCCAGAACACAGTTGGCTTTCTGGGTTGCAAGTGCATGCTGCTGGCTCTTTCCAGTGTTTTGTTGCTTAAAAGATTTTTGAGGCATGCCTCCAAAAATCAACAGGTATGGAAAATGGGAATATGGGTAAAAATAGAAGTTAAAACATCTACTTTCCATGATGCACGGGAAGTAGGTGCACATATTATGCCACACAATGGTTGGGAAAAAAAGGCTGGTTTATGTAGTTATTTTACTTTGACGAGGGCCTCTGCACAGATGGACTGCCCCAAGAGTAGTCTCAGGAAAAATTGCAAATGCCTGCTTCATATCAATGAGAATTGACAAGGATTTTGCATTTAATGTGTTGTTCTTAATTTCCCTTTGTACCTTGATCACTTACTAAATTTTGCTGTGTCCTAGGCCCAAAGTTATTATACATGATGGAGGCTAAAAATGGGGAAATTATAAAGAAGAATGCACACATATGGGGTGGTAAGTTGGTCCTCTAGCTGGAGAAGGGCTCCTGACCTTGTAAAAATGATCATCCTGAGTGTTTACAGTGCAGATGAATGTTAGATTTGAGCATAACCCTTGAGCTGAGCCTACTGTTTACCTAAAAACATAAAAAACCCATTATTTGGACTCTGAGTATCTTAATTGGTGGCAGACAATGCCTTTTTCTAAAATATTGTACAGTTTTTGGTCTTTTATGTACCTCCAGAGGTATTCTCAGAGGCAGCAGTGCCCATGGCCAGAAACTGCAGCAGCTAGAGATACTTCTCTTTCTTCTTGCTTTTCTTTCTTTCTGTCAATGTTTTCATGAGGTCTTTTCTTTAATTAACATGTACTAACAAATACTTCTCAATGAGAAAAAAGAGTAAGTTAAAACTTTGCTTAGACAAGCACATATAGCAAAATCTCTTTCAAGATCCAGCTGCAGAGAGCCAAGATACAGGGAACTGTAGGTAGGGCACAAGAAATGGGAATCGGTGTAGTGGAGTTCGATTTCTTCCTATGTCATTAACTCACAGCGAGTGTCCTTAGATGTACAAAATATCACTTCTGCTTCCACGTGTGTATAAATGATCGTGCTGATCACTGGCTACCTCAGTGAAGTGTTGTGATGAATACAGCTAATTACAAATAATAACTGACTAATGGTAATGTGTTTTTGAAGAATCATAGTATAATTTAAATATGACTTCTTTAAATCCTCATATATTAATATCCACAGGGTTCATAAGGCTAAACAGACATTTCAATAAATGGCTAGCCACTTATTATTTACTGTTCTAAAGTACATCATGTCAATGAGTGGCTTAATAGTATTCCTAATGTCTATACTCAGATGACTTGTGTATTAATAGCCCTTTGGAACCTACACTTGGTGTCTGTCAGAATATAAAGACATAAAGTAATAATTTTTAAACTAGGAAATCTGACAAAGTTGGGTGCAAACCGTTTTCAGCTTGGCAGACAACATTTGCATCTTGAAAATTAGATTGTTTTAAAGTGCTTTTTTTCAGCCTTTTTAGCTCTCTGTTGGTGTATAGAACTGCAGCTCTTCCATAAGGTGGGCTTTGGTTTCACCCCTATAACCACTGGCCTTGAATGCTTCCCATCCACCCTTGTTCTTCCCTAGAGATCTCAGCAGCCTTTGCTGTCTTTCCACCTCAGATTGCTAAACTGTCTTGCCTTCCAGCCACTGTCTTTGGGATTATTCAATAGATCAAGCTTCTGCAATTTGAGAGTAGTTCTGCTTTATGATGACTCTATCATCATGTAAAAATGAGGAAGAAATGGCACAAGTGGTAGCATTAATTGCTCTGCATGCATCCCCCAAAACGCTCAGAATCAGTGGCACTGAGAGCAAAGGTGAGAGCAGTATAATTAATGTAAAAAGTAAGTAAATGTAAATTCAAGCCAGCTTGCACTAGTTACTGTTCTAGTAAAGCATCTCGGAAGTTTTTCTGAAGACGAAGCATGTATTTTGGGTGTATCAGTTGTAGTGCACGGACTTGAAGGTTGATTCCTAAGCTTGAAAGCACAGCTGTATTTCACATATAATGCCTAAAAGACAGTGGCATTAGAAAATGTCTCAAAACAGAGTATGAAATTAGAGAGACATTTTACGGCTTTAGGTGGAAATTTTCTAGCTGTTTTATGATGGTAGTTCTTCCAGTACTAGGGTATCAGTTCAGCTTGTAATTGAACTTGCTATTCCTTTTTGGAATAGTTTGCTTTGTCTTTTCCTGTTTTCACACTACTTGTACATGGTCTTCTGCCTTTTAATAATATAATAGATGTATTAATATAACATCTTTAATTTTTTCCTCAGAAGTGTCAGAAATTAAACTATCTGAATTGTACAAATGTGGGAATATGATCTAAAAATGCCTTTAAATATTACATGGAGATCAAGGAAGTAACTTTTTGGTGTACTAACCTACTGACAAAAAGAAGCAATAATTAGTTTGCTTGCTAGAGAAGAGCACCAGAGAGGTGCTAAGATCTAAACAGGACCTATGGTTGGCTGATCAGATAGGGCTTGGAAGCACCTAATAAGTAATAGTATTTATAGTATTTTTTATATTTTAATGAAACCAGGATGATTATTTGCTTCTTTCTTTGCTCTTTTTTTTACTGTGGCAGAGTTATAGTGGTACCTCTTCTCTCCTTATCTCTCAGTCAAAAAGGAATTAACAATTAATAGAATCTTTTTTTTAAAAAGTTTACCTACATTGTAATTTCAATTTGGTATTTTAAAATATATTTAACATGCAGTGTCACTGTCTTGGACTAACCCCATAAAATACCTTATCTCCTAGACAGATGAACTTCCCTTTGGCAGCACCTAATTACAATTATCCTAAGAATACCATTGAGGATATTCAATGTCAAGATAGTGAATTACTTTCCTAAATACTCAGGAGCCAAGAAAAAGTGGGGATTCTACCCCAGTATAATCTGGCTGAAGGTCAGATTCATCCCCTGCCAGGAATTCCAGTTGTGGAGCTTCAAAAATTTTTGATACTTGATGTGATATTTAGACTTTTCCTGGGAGTCTTCCCCAGACCACAGCCTCCAGTTCATCCTTAGGAATTGTCCTCACTCTCTTTACAGAGAGTCTCTTGGGCCAAATGGTTTTAAATACTTGTTATTTGGTTTGCAGCCACACTGAATGACCGTCCTTGGGGTAATATCAAAAAAGACAATTATTTGCCTTGATCAAAGTGATCTTTCTCTAGTCTGTCTTCTTGGGAGTACTCTAACAAAATTAAAATAAGTCCAGAATCAATACTTTCTTTCCTGAGTCTCCAACCTATGACCAGGAACTCTCTTAGTCCTAGGATGTGAAATACCTGGAGCTCTGGTAAGCCAAAAAGCAAAATTGGCCTTTAGGCAGACTCCTTAGAGCAGGACACATCATCTACTTTGGCTGCCTTCACATTAAATTTACCCCTTCTCTGCCTGGCTTTGTGTGGGCTCCATCTGGAAGAGTAAGTGCAGTTGTTAAAGATGTTGAAAATAATCTACATTAAAAAGATGAATCTTATCCAGACCTTTTATGGCTTCAAAATTGGCTGGTTCACAAGGAAGAAAAAAAAAGTGTTCATGAAATCTGCTTTTTTTTTTTTTTTTTTAACAAAAGCCTTCTGCTGTCAGCAGCTCAGGAGTCATCTAAGAACACTGTCAGAACAATGTATCTTGGCACCTCTACTTTAGGCAGAAAGTGCCAGGGCATAGGCATCTGAAAATTAGAGAAATGTGAACATTATACTTTTAAACCTTAAAAATTATCACTTCTAGGAATAAGTAAAATTTAGGGCTAGAGCAGGAAGGATTACAGCTTTTCTGAATGTATGCCCTTTGGAAACTCAAGCTATTATTTTCTAAAGGTTAAAGCATTTTTGACATACAACAGTTGCTTCATTCAGCAGCTTGTCCTACAGTGACTAAGTCTAGATTGGGTGATCTGTTTCTGCAAGTTTAAGGTCAAACTGGTCTTTCCAAAGGCTGATGTGAAGGTGACCATGAACATACCATCCAAGGAAAGCTCTAGCCAAATAGGTTGTGCAAATGGCCAGGCAACCTAGGCATGTTTTCAACTGAATGACTCTTTTCTATGCTAAGGCAAAATACATGACCTTCTGTAGGGTCTCTCTAACTACAGAGCTCATTCATTTCCAAAACCCGGGGGCTGTGAAAACTACACTGATGATTTACTTATTGGCCCTGAAGTAGACAAACAAACAGAAAAAACCCAACCCAAGCCAAACAAACAAAAAAACCTCTGGAGTTTTCCTACATGAATACCAGTTATTCCAGAAAGCATCACGTAACAAAAATATTGGCAGACTTAAGTAAAGATAAGCAATGCTGTGCATGGGTAACTGATGCTTAATCATATGAAAATCTACACGCCATATGCATGAATTCCTAGAGAATTTATTTTGAGCACTGTTCTGAAAATGTTGCTTGTTTAGTATGAGTGCCAGAAGGAAACAGTATTTCACAAGCAATTATTGGAAAAGCTGAGGTGCAGTGAATAAAGATAACATTTTAATCAAATTCCTTATTGATAGAGATGGTTTTATTCTGATTTTTTAAAATGCTAAAATCAGCTTTTCTTTAAAAATAATATAAATAATTGCTTCATAATAAGATGTCAGCCATAGTTTTACATGCACTGTAATATGCTTCCTAATATTCCACAATTTCTGGCCATGCCTGGATATATTGAAGTGCCCTTAGCTTTGCCTCAGGCCCTTAGTACCTCCAGCTGTTATATTATTGGTTGATTTACTGGGAAAATAAAGAGTAGAAATACATAAATGAACATTTTTGTTGCTCCTAATCAGCAGAAAAGGGATTTTTTTTCTCTCTCTGAAGCAGCATATACTCTTATTATAAATATGAACCATTTACAATCAGCAGCAGTATTATGAGCTGATAATGTAGTGTGGTCTGATATTTTCAGAATTATATTTAAAATACAGTAGTAACACAATTAGTAAAATGAATTTATGCCTTGAATAACCAAAATTAAATTCCATAACTGCAGTGCAAATTATTTAGGTGAATTAAATTCAGATGTCTCCCCATGTTCAGTATTAAATTGCAGCAAGTTTGAGCTGGGTCCAGGATGTGTTTTTTAAAAAAAGAAATAACTCGTGACATCCCTCCATATCAAAATGTTTTGGTAATCAGTCTGTTTAAATAGTAACATTTTATTTTTTTAAGCATTTAGATTCTTGATCTGAATCCATATTCATGGAGGTCTGCTGTAATCCACTTTACCACTTAATGTTGCAATTCAAATGTTCAGTAAGAAGCAAAGCCCTCCAGAATAAAGCATGAATATTACCGTGTGGGGGCTGTAAAGAGAAGACTATTAGAATATATCACCAACACACTAGGGGACCATTTAGTGCACTGCTCTAAATACATCATTTAATTACAATGGAGACATTACTTCATGTTTCTACTGATGTAAGTATTATTAGAATTCATGATATTCGCAGGCTACTGTGGGCCATTACATTGGCCATAAGCTATTCCATAAGATTTACTACTAAAGGCCCGCAAGGGTATTTGAGCATTCATGGATTCTGTGGCAGTAGGCTTTTATCTAAGACACATAAGTGAGGGACAACCGAGTTATTATCTCTAAGAAACATAGCTTAATATTTTGGATTCTAAAGGTTAAGGTACCATAAATCCTGAATTACTCTGAGATATCACATAAAAAGACATTTTTATTTTATTTTACTCTACTGTGTCTCTTAAAATATTTTATGATGGCAGTTTCTAGAGTTGTACCATGTTGTTTACATTCAGTCCCTGGATGCATCAAAACCACTGACACAGCATTTCCTTTAAACTGCTGTAATGGAGGCAAAACACATGCAGGGGATATTCCCCCCATTTATTCACTCTCACACATGGCAATCCCGGTGTGATTAGTCTGTCACTGTTTTGATGAGAGTCACCACCAACTTCCCTACCTCATGAAGGGTCCTGCTAGGGAACAAGTGGACAGGGTCCTGCAGGAGGCAATAGGACTACTGTGCATGAGGAAAAGTAAAACAAATCTGGCATTTTAAATCAGATAGCTTGAAATTTTCAGATTAAACACTTCTGCTAAAGCTGGTAATGTAAAAAGAAGTGTGACATTTTCTTCTGTAGATGATCTATAGACCTTTAGCAGTATGTGGTGCTAGCTGAGTGTTCAAATACTTTTCTTAATTATGACAGTAAACAAGCAGCTTGCATTTATCGCTGCCTCTCCAAAATAATTTAGACTTCCTGTGTTAGGCATCATCGTCTAGTTTCTTTATGTACATAAATATAGCTGTACCACATTTCAAGCAAATAGCACGTCATGTATTATGAAGAAGGATGGGTCAGTTTTTCAGCCAGATCACAGCAAGTGTTGCTGGTGCAGTGTGGAGCCACCAGTCAGGCCAACTTTCTGCACCCTTGGCAGGAAGTTATCCTCACACCATCCTCTGTGGCTGCTGTACTCCAGTAAGGGGTCTGAGCATGGCACAGCCTTTCCTGGCAAGGAGTGCAGTGTAAGTAGGCAGGCCTATGATTTGCTTTTTCAAACAGCAATTCTTTGGTACCAACCCAGAAAGTCTACCCAATTAGTCTGCTTGGTTTCATGACTAGATGTCATGAATTGATTCATTGATTTAGGCGGTTAATACTAGGTGAATTATCCTTGTCTAGTTTCTCTAAAGCTGAATGAGGCTAAAAATGTTTTCTATAATAATCATAACAACCCATGCACAAATTATCTTAGAGATTGAGGTGAGTCAAAATTGGTTTAGGAAAGCTAGAAAATCAGCAATAAAAGTCAAAAAAGAAATCAGCTGCTAAATTTTCCAGGACAAGAATTACCTTTCTTCTTCTTGCCCCACTTTTTTTGCCCTTCTACATTCTGCTTTTATTTTGGGCCCATTGATTGCTAGAGCTTAAGAAGTAATAATAGAGAAGAGGGAGTCCTTTGCAGTTTTGCAGCTATCACAAGGACTGATGAGAATTTTCCCTCCACAAGACAAAGAGGCACAGAAAGACTGGTCTTGTGTAGCATATACTTCAATGTTAAATAAACAATGAGCTTATTTCTTGCCTTTTTAATAAAAATGTAAAGTCTAGGCCTTACACTTGTTTTCTGATAGCTTCGTGTAGTGCAAACTAGTCATTCTACCTAGTTTATTCAGTGTGTTTTAAAGGCTGTATTAAGGAAATATAGAGCTCTGTTTGACCAAAGAACCATTTTACATGCAGGGAGCTTGTTATACTTTTTCATGAACAGCTTCAAATCCAAAGTCATATCCGTGAAGCCAGAGACTTCAGAGAAGTATGTATTTTTTCTCAGGCAGGTCTAGAACTGGCACAGGGTTTGGGAGTGGTGTGCTGCCTGCACCATGCCAGAAGTATGTGAAGTGCCATAGAGCAATTGCTTGGGTTGCCTTTTGTTCCAGTAGTTGAGTCCTCTGAGAACTGAAATTGATTTTCCTTATGTTAGCATGTGAAGGCTCTGCCCCTTGACCCACTGCTGGCGAGCTTGCAGGGCACAGAAAGGCTGCAGCTTTGCAGAAGTAAGCAGCACTACTACACTGGCATATTCTTCTTCCAAAAATTGTTCTCTCCCTGTGCCTTTCCTTTCTGCCCTATTTTGCTCTTTGCACTGATGCTGGGTTCTCCCATAAATATTTTGTATGCCTGAAACAACATTTTTTTTCTGGCAATAGCATAATCTATTTTTCTAAGTAGCAGAAGTAGTTTATCTGTATTCATGAACCAGATAATACTGTTGAGTGCAGTCAAGCACACTGCCAGCAATTGGTAGTATGGGCCATCTACTCTACACCATTATTTCTCTGCAGCTTAATCCCATATAAAACATTCTGCTCATATGTCACTTTTGCCAGTGGTGATGCACCAATATGTAAAACAAGGGAAAGTTAACAGGGACTACAGTTGTAAAAATAAGCTCAGTGATGACCTATTCATACTGTTGGACAGAAAGACCACTGCTCACACTATAAATATCTTTAGAAAGAGAAGAAATACAAAATACATATTTTGCTAGATGAGTCAGTTGTTTTAGTCTCCTTTCCTCAAAAACTTAATTCCTTCTCTCCTCCTCAGTTTTGTTGCTGTAGTCAACTCATCCACCACCTCTTAGCTTATGTTATACTGCTGACCAGGAGACTAAACTCAACAGAAATGATGTTGTCACTACTGTGAGTAACCCAGTTGTCTCGTGGGGTCTTTGAATCTGAATTTGTTGTGCTCTGTATGGGATTTTTAAAAAAGTTTTTACCTTCCACAAAAGATACATATACATCTAGGCTGAAATATTAAAACATGCTCATTTTTTTTTACCTGCTAGGAAGAAAAGAGGAAGAATGTGTTAAATCAGGAAGAACAAGCCATGTTTTGATGCCTGCTCTCAGTAGGTGGCACTCACATGTGCCGAGTTAAACTCTTAGCAAGTCAGTTCCCAAGGTTCACAGTTTAACTCAGAAGTGAGTGAGGTCCGGCAGGTTTTGTTTGCTGAAGGGTCAGAGCACGTTTTGCAAGAGATGTGGCATTGCTTTCTTGTGTTCTTGCAATTTTCCGTACTCTTGTAGTTACAATCTGTGTATCTGTATTTTCTCTGTAGTTTCAGGAAGATTTGTTGCTCATAATATTCCCCACCACCACCCACAAAGAAGAATTGACATGACGTATGCCAGCTTGGAATGATTGACAAGGTCTTCACCAGAGATGGTTGCATGTCATTAATTAGTGAAGTTATTTTCTAGTCCTCTACAGATGGTAAAATATTTTTGGTCTTCTGATAGGCTTACAGACACCCCACATGCATGTTTTCACTTACTCTAGCTGTTCTAATTTTTTAACACTGGGGTAATAAAGGACTAGCATTTTCCCCTTTTAGAGGTTTAAATGGACTTGGAACTAAACTAAAGAAGAAAAGTGTATGTCTATATGCATTGATAATAATTTGATAGGTTTTTTTTTATTTGCTGTGCAGTATAGAGGGTTGCCATTGGCTTTCTTATTCAGAACTGTTCACAAGAAAATTTGCACTGTAAACCAGAAGCAAGAAGGAAGAAGGGGGTAAGAGGGAGGGGACAGCGAGAAAGAAAAAAGTGCAAGAACATTGTGCCACCTCTTAACTCATCTAAAATAGAAATTAAATGCTTTTCAATAAAGAGGGCACCACATGGACTTTACATGCCATGTCCTGCACAAAGTGCAGTTCTAGGTTAGAGTAATAAGAGCTCCACCCCTGTATGTAACAGAAGATGTAGATCTTTGCAGAATTCAGAGCTCAGCAATGCAAAAAGCTTAGGGCTGTAGTTCGGGAATATTTCACTCCAAGAGAACCACTTTCAGATTGTAAAGGTAATAGAATAGTCATGGGAACAGGATTAATTTTTAATTATTATTAGATATGCAACAACTTGGTTGTATTTCTGTTCTGTTCCCTCCGTTACCTTTCCCCATTGGCTAAGCTACCAAAGGAGAAAGTAGATTGGAGAAGTTAAGATTCTTCAGTGGTGAGGAAGAGGCACACAAGCAGACAAAACAGACGTCTTTACATGGGATGGGAAAATTAATAAGACCTAATTGAAGCAAATCACCTGAAAACAGAGACCAGCAACCATTGAGGACCTAGGTGATAGCTCTTCCTCTCCTTAGGAAGACTTCCACTCTTTATGGGGACTTCTGTAAAGAAAGCATCTAGGAAATTGTCAAAGCAGGGATCTTCAATGTTTGGGAAAGTGATGACAGTTTTGACTGCATTTTCTCTGCCCTGTGCTGACTGCTTCTCTGCTATCCCCCTCCCTTTTTGTATATAGTGCTTTCATTTTGGGTCCTATCATATATCCCTCTGGCCTCTTTGCAGTATTTCTTTTTCACTCTCATTCTTCATTTGAAGTTGTCTCCTTTTTCTCCTTTCCCAAAGGATCTGATGCCATTTGTCACTCTCACTCTTCCCTGCTCATTTGTTCCCCCTGCTATTACTTCCTGTCCCATCAGTGCAAATCCCCGGTGCCCTGTCTCCCTGGCTCATTCCAGTGGTTTTCTCCAAGCCATTTTTTATAAAATTTTGATGTTATGTACCTGCATGAACACATGAGTTATGTAAGTTTTCCTTCAAGTAGCCTCTAAAAGGTTGGTATGGAATTGAATATACTGGGAATAGGTTCTTTTACCCTGGTTACAAGGAACTAACCATTGGTGAACTCTGTGTGGCACTCTGGCAATGGCTGTAAATTTGAAGGGTGTCATCTTTTCTGAATATTCATATTATATAGTTGGTGGGATCCAAGCACCCTGAAGAAGCTGAACCCTAGACTCTGCTATTATTGCCGAGACAAGTATGTTAAACTACATTTTATTGAAAACCAAGTAAGATGTTAATTTGATGGTAGATACAATTGTCTAGTGTCATGCTAAGAAGAGAGAGTTTAAGGGCCTTGATAAATGTCTATATATTCAGATTTGATTTTTCCTATCACATGTGGCTAATTTCCATTCTCTTTAGCTGAAGTTTAAGATAATTCTAAACTAAAATGTGGTCTCTTACCAGCCATAGTGTCTTCTGTTTATGTATGTATGCAGTAAATCTGAAAATGCAAAAGCGTTATCTGGCACAGGTAGCACTAGGCTTTTTGTGGTACCTCTGTGTTCGTACAATCGTGATAAAAAGATATACAGAGTTTCCCTAGTATTGTTACAACTTTACTTAGGAACAGGATTTGGAGCTTTAGAGAAAGAGAGTTGACCTTGGTGGTGGAGGAAAGTACAGTTCCTCAGGATGCAGCTCTTGCCCCTCCTTCCTCTGTCTCTCATATGATTTTTTTCCAATTCTTCTCTCTTTAGGTGATTTTTATCACATAGCCATAAATTGGGGAGCATCTGTCTCTGGAGTCAGATTATTGTATGTAGTATGTAAAAGAGAACACAGAAGGTCCTATTTCATGTTGCAATCAATAATTACAAGTACAGTTCCTCAGGATGCAGCTCTTGCCCCTCCTTCCTCTGTCTCTCATATGATTTTTTTCCAATTCTTCTCTCTTTAGGTGATTTTTATCACATAGCCATAAATTGGGGAGCATCTGTCTCTGGAGTCAGATTATTGTATGTAGTATGTAAAAGAGAACACAGAAGGTCCTATTTCATGTTGCAATCAATAATTACAGCAATGTAAAAGATGTCCAAGGAATCATAAACTTTTATACTTACAACATTTATACTTTTCCCATATTTTTCTATAGTCATCATGTATGAAAGAACCAATAACCTATGTAAGCAAGAACAAAAAATCTCTCTGTTCAGGAGCTCAGGCTTACAGATGATCCACACTACTGCAGGTAGGTGTACCCTTTATGTTTGTAGTCAATTCATATTGGGTACCAATATACAGAATAACCATAGACAGCAAAAGTGGTGCAGCATGAAAAAATTCATGCATCTTAGAGCAAAAGGACAAAGCATAAGTGTTATGCACCACTTCAGCCCTACCTTGGCCATGAATAGTGTTTTTGCATGGAGGGATTTTTTTTATATATCATTAGCACAAATAAGCAGAATTTAATATTTAAAAAAACTAAGTCCTTAGATAACGGAAGCGGACATGAGTCCATTAATTTCTAGGTAATTATACCTCCTCAAATCAGCTGAGAATTAGAGCCAAATGAAAAGGAGAAAGTTCACAGTTCAAACAATGTATTGAAATTTCATAACCATAATATTTTGGATAGAATTCTGCACCTGCTAAACTTAAAAAAGTACTACCTTATTTTCATTTTTTTTCATTTTCTTTTCCTTGACACGTTCAGTCTTATTTCAGATTTCTGATTCTTGAAGTATAAACCACTTAATATGTATTCTATTCCCCACAGAACACAGGCCTGGCCTTTGGGGGCCAAATGAGACCATACTTTCAAATGACGCATCACGCAAAATGTCCACAGATAATCTGTTGTATCCTCTTGTATAGAGCAGTTACCTCTTTTCCAACTCTAGTGCCCAGCTTACGAGCCTGCCATTAGTAAATTAAAGAAAAAAAGCCACTTTCTTCAGAGGCAATCCCTCTGTATGCGCTCATTTCTCCAAGGCTTAAGATCTAAAAATCCTGTAACAACTTGGCCTGGAAAGATGAATTGCTTTTAAAACATTGTGTAGATTGTATTAATTGGGAAGGGAGTAATGGGTTTAGAATAACTGGAATGGTTTTTAAACAGCTTGATTACAAGGATTATCACATACACATTGAATTAGACAAATCCAGGGAAATGAGAACAATTTCTGCCTTTCCTGGGCATGCATTTAAAGCAGAGAAATGTAGAACTAAAAGCAAATAGCACAACCTGTTTTAATCAAAGTAGTCTAGCAAGAAACAATCAATTAAAGAACAGTCTGATTCTCTGTGACATCAATGTATGAAAATCTGTTAGACGCCAGATTGTGTCTCAAGACACATATGATGAACTGAACAAAATGACCTGCTAATAGCTTTTACGGGTAATAAATGCATCATGTTATTGGTAATTCTGCAGATGGTAAATCAAGCTAATATCCAGGCTGAAACAAGCTACTTGTTAAATATACTTCAAAAATGTTCCTCCTTGTTATTCCATAATTGTGTCACACACAAAAATAAGATGATTGCTACTTATTTTTGAGCATTTTAAATTAAGATGTGTTTCAACATGCAGTCATTTTAATTTTCAAGTTCTTTAGAGAGAACATTTGTCTAACTGATCTGAGCTTTTGAAGCACAGCATTTGTATTTAGATTAGCAGCTCTGTATAAACTGTTTTATATAAATGTTCTCAGTTTTACTGTTGAAGATGTATTTTGAAAGTGATTTCACAATGTCTAATGTTAATCAGAACTGCTATTCAGGATGCAGGACTTTCTGTTGTACAGGTGTAGACCATTTCCAAATGCTGAATTTGTGATTTCTAGATTCTAAGACATTGTAGAAATGCAGTTTAATTAAGATTCAGACATATAGACATCAGATCTAAATTTGGAATATTTATGAAACTATTCAGTTTGTAAACCTAAAATAGGCTAATTCTGTAAAGAATGGGACAGATATATTCACCAAATCCCTTATTTATCCAAAGCAGACAAATTGTCAGTGTTCACCACAAAAATATTTGTATAAGACAGATATCCCCCAAAATGACACTCAAAAATGGCAAGTGCAAGAAAATAAGCAAACCTGAAACACCTATTCCATCTCCTCATGCCAAGGATTTTACAGACTTGAGGAATGTGTACTTTTTATATTATTCTCTGACAGTTTTAATAATAAAAAAGTAAATTTATTTTCCAAGTAGCAATTATTTACTGCAGAAAAGCATCTGCTAGCAATAATAAATTATAATTTTGTGGCTATCCAATTCAGTATATATCCACAACAAATTCAAGTGGATATTCAATGCTCAATTATGATACTATCTGTTAAAAAGTGTTTTTGACAGGCTAATTCATCAGGAAACTAGAAAATTATTGGAAAACCTTAATAAAATTTGAAGGCATCACTGTAACATGTTAGATATTGCAAAACCATTTAGGCAACTGAGAGTCACAGGTAGCAAAAAGTACCTATGATGAGGGAACAAAATCAGTAATACTTGGGGAAACTTCTGAGCACAGTGCTTTTCCCAGATTCTTGTGAAAGCATGGTGGCCTTAACCCTACTTCATGCTTTAGTTCTTTTACATTCCTCTGTCTGATCCAGACACATTAATAATATCTTTTGCTACTGATCACTTACTATATTTGTTCTAGCTACATCTCCTCTCACTACCCCACACTTGAACTAATGTCTTGCTTGAGTTTATAATGGGTCTTCTCAACAATTTAGAATTGCCATCATAACCATAGAGCTATTGATAAATGCTTAATATTAACAGCATCAGAGATTTATTTAGATTTTAGAATTATTTTCTTCAGCACATTCATGAACTGTTGTGATCATTTTCAGTGAATACTGAATTCAAGTTACCAGTGAAAAAGCTGGAGCAAAGAGATTATTAAACCTCTTCGTGCTATTAGGACACTCAAACCTCCTTTCCCAGTATGGGAGGAGGATTGTAGCTTGGAAGGAAGAAAAGACAGCAATGGAATGTTCTGGTACCTGCACTGCATGTGTATTTTCTGGCAAAAAAAAAAATTTAAAAAAATACGCTTCATCAATGTAGACTGAGTCCAGAATTGTGAAGGCCATGCTCAGACACATGCTCACCTTGATGGAAGCATCACTCAAGTTCACTCAAAAGTGTCAGAACACCACTTTCAAAGCATACAGAAGTATTCATTGCAGAAACTATTGTAGGTTTCTCCAGTTGTGGAAAAGGCAAAATATCATTTGAGTTTTCTTATCTTGGTTGAATCGTAAATACATACAATCACAGTTAAAAGATCAACCAAGATATTTATCAGATTATCAGGACTCAATTTTAGGTCAGTGCTCTTTAATCTTCTTATAAATTCTTTTGATTCAGGAGTCAGGTTTGCCTGTAATACTGAACTAGGAGTAGCTGTGGTCTTCCTTGAGGGTAGAGAGGCCTTTACAGAGAGATTTGTATAGACTAGAGAGCTGAGTAATCAACAACTGTATGAAATTTGACAAGAGCAAGTGGAGGATTCTCCACCTGGGATGAGAAAATCCTGTTATATGTATCAAATGGTGGATGAAAACCAGGAGAGCAGCCCTACAAAAACAGATCTGGGGTTTGGGCTGGTGGCAAGTTGATATGAGTCAACAATGTGCTCTGGCAGGCAAAAACGGTCAACCATGTCATGGGGTGTATCAGGCACAGCACCACCAACCAGACAAGGGTGGTGCTTGTCCCACTCTGCACTGGTGCAGTGTCATCTTGTGTCCTGTGTGCAGTTTTTCTGTGTATGCTCTCTTGTGACTTATTTTTAAAGGTTTTAGAATGTTTAGGTGAAAGTATATTATTTACTGTTCATACAAGACAAGCCAGCAGAATAGTATTGCTGTTGTAAGTCCTTCTAGCCAACTCATCCAAAAGTTGGCTGCAGTGCTGAAGCTGACTTTAGCTATTTTTTTGGTGAACTGGAAAAAAATGAGAAATTCCATGAGTGCCTCTACCTCCAGTCTTCTCTCTTCGTTCACCATCTGCTTGTTTCAAATGGGCCAAATATTGTGCTTTATATTTCCAAGGAAAGTGTTTTATGCATTAAAATGCGTATTAATTGAATATAAAATTGTAATGATAAAGTCAAGAGTTACTGGGCTAGTGTTTCTCCTCAGTCATAAAAATTGTATGAGAATTTCTACTTGAAATTCACTTATTACCAACTTGGAAAGGGGTTTGGCTATCAGCGAAATACTCCTCATTGATGGCCATATCATCATTATCCCTTTGACTTCTGACACATTGCCCACTCTAACGTTGTTTTATTATGGTAAATACTGAAAAACCCCAGAGCAGGCAGTGTAGTGAAGAAAGTGTTTTTCAGCAGAAGTCCTCTCTCCATCATTTTTATTCAGTATAATGTAGTAGTTGCCAGAGGCACTGTGCAAACACACAAACTTACTGTTGCTGCCCAAAAGAGTTAAAAAGCTAAAGAGTATTAACAACTAGCATGGAAAGATCTGCCTTTCCATTTCACCTGGGAAAGGTAGAGTAACCTCTGTGAGGCAGTTTCTAACTCAGAGTGAGGCCTGTTAGGCTGGACAATATATGTAGTGAGAAAAGATGCGTGAAAAAGGGGTAGCCAAGACATGATTGAGATGTTGCCTGTAGCAGGATTCAGTTCTGACCTCGTATTTCACATTTCTCCTCCATTAGTATTGTCATACAAAAGTTTTTAGAAGCTCCTTACCTTTAAGAACTGCTTTTCCTTCCAGCCACCCGCCACTTTAGGAAGGTGACCTGGCAGAATTTTTTCCCAAATCATTATCGCTTTTGTTTCTTCAAAAACAAGAAAAGAAAACATTTTGCTCCTTTTTATTTAAAAAGCCTGAATTATACTTTTCCTGTAATAATAATTCTCAAATAATTGTTTTATGTGTTGAAAAGCAAGAATCTGTTTCCACCGTGCCATAGTTGATGTTGCAGCCTCAATGGTCATTCATATTCTGGGCACTGTGGAAGTTAATAGCTTAGGAACAACTCAAAGAACTTAACTTTAAAGCTTATGTTTGCTCTCTGGATGATCAGAAGAGGGAAATCATGTGCTGTGTATCTTGAGAAACTCTATTTTTTATACTAAAATTTATTTAAAATTAAGTATATGATATCAGTTTAAATATTGCTCTAAATTCTAAAATATAATCTCTTGGTAGATATTTAGTGCAAATTGAAAAAGCTTAAATGGCTTAAAAATGGCTTTGAAGCATTATATAGAAGCAGATATCATTTATAAATTATGGGACATTAATGGCTTCCTTCTACATTTAGCATTAGACTTTGAAGATGAAATGGAAGTGTCTCACTGCAGAAATTTACAACATATATGTATGCCTACAAGTTTATTTAGTTTTAGTATTTATTTTGAGATTCTTTATGCTTCTGTAATATTTTGAAATTCAGAACAGTACATTTATTATGACAGAAAATTTGTTATCTAGGACAGAACTCTTTGCATTTTGTTTTAACTTTTATTTTATTGCTGACATATTGGCTAAATTACTGGCTTGTTACTTGCTCTCCTTTCTGACATTGTGTAATCCACCTGGCTTTGGGGAAAAAAACAACTTCAGTTCATGAATGAAATAGCTTTAAATTTAAGAGGAAGAGATATCTTATAGGTATACTATTCCAGTTGAAGTCCTGTGGTGTAGGATCTTAAGTGCCTGACTCCCATGCCTGTGTCAAGGAGAGCAGAAACAGCTAAAAATAATGTACGGTTGCCTTAGACCTGGAATAAGTCATGATTTTAAATGATTCCATTATGGAGGAGTTATACTTTGGGCTATTTTGCTCCTGGCAGGGTTGTATGGAATAGTTCGTGTTTAATAAAACTGTGGGCA
Source organism: Acanthisitta chloris (assembly GCF_000695815.1). Lineage (NCBI taxonomy): Eukaryota > Metazoa > Chordata > Aves > Passeriformes > Acanthisittidae > Acanthisitta > Acanthisitta chloris. The sequence goes on from NW_008669687.1 coordinate 279,717, forward strand.
GCAAACTAGATAGGTTTAAAGAAAAATAAAAATTTGTGAGTTTTTCTAGATGAACATATGAAAGGTTGCCAGTGTCCCTTTGTATGCAAAAAAATCCAAAAGAGCAAACAAACAAAAAACCAACCAATACCAAAACCCACCAAAAAAAAACCAAAAAAAAACCCCAAAAAGCAATTAAAAGAGGAAAATAGAAGAATTTTGATTGTCCATTCTGGAAGATGAGAGTATCTGTAGATTTCATAGACCAGTATGGCACAAGTCACTCCTGTTCATAAAAAGGAGTTGGTCAAAATATTTGATAAGAGCAACTGTAAATTGACCTCTTCCAAATTCTAGATAATATTTAATTTAAAGTAAATTTAGCATTTCTGATAATCATATGTGACATATACTGTTTGGGACTGGGAAAACTGTTAATTTCAGAGCAGTAGTCAGTTAGAATTTTCCAAGATGATTAAGATGCAGTTGTTTTCTTCTGTCTAAAGACCAAACTTTAAGAAAAGATTCTTGTCCCTAGTGGATGTCCATGACTGAATCCTGACAGTGAAAAAACCCCAAAAAACCAAACCAAATTGTGCTTATGAGTCAGCCCTCTAGAACTTTAAACTGCTTTTAAATGTCCCTACAATTTTCCCTCAATGGATGACTGCAGGCACAAAATTGAAGGCATAAAATGAGGAACATTGGATATACTTTTGCTTTTTTCAAATTCATTTTAGGGTCTGGTTCAGAAAAACACTCAAAGCATGTCTAACTTTAAATGGTCAAGTCATTCTTCTTTATTTCTCAGAGTATACACATCTTTAAGGTTATATATATGTGTATTTTGCTGAATGGAGGCATACAGGCAAAAAACATTATTGAAGTCCAAGAATGAATAGCATACCTGGAATCATCATCTAGTAGTTAGGTGTTGCCTGCTTAAGTTTATCTTTGACATTTGATAAAATATCTTTGTAAAAAGCATTTGAGATGAGATCAAAAAAAGAAGGAATTGTTGGGAACAGCTTAATTGTTAGGTCAGCTTAATTGTTGGGATATAGCTTAAAATCCAAGGTCAGTCTGAAACTTCACTGACAAATTTGACCTTTCATGTAGCACAATTGGAGGCAAGATTAATCATTCCTTTTTTCCACCCTCATCCAGCTGAAATGGCATTCCCCACAGTCACAAGTAAACAGACCCGCAGAAATTAGCAAGAGAGTTAATTTTAGTACAAATTCCCAGAAACTCACCAGTAAACAGTGTAAGAGGGGTTAGAACATGACCCAAGGAAGAGGTTTTTTCCTCCTCTTGTGCCTGATATTCTTTTGCAAAGAAACATATCTTTCAGTGTACTGTAATTGAAACTACTCTCATGCTCTGTTTTGGCCTTCTGATAAGCACAAAGTGTTACTTTGTAGAACTGGCAGACTGGCCATCCTGTCCCCCCATAATTCACAAGTTTCAGTGCTCATAGAGATGCAAAATCAATCTCCTACTCACCAGGCCTGGAAAAATGAAAGCATAGGTTTTGTCCAACCACTTTCAGTTGTTGTAAATAGCTAATAAATGTCTAATGACAAAACAAAATAGAGAAATTAAGTATTCTGATTTTTAGTGTGCTAAGAGTTTGATTCTATGCCATTTTAAGAAAGTCAGTTTTTCATTTCTGTGCAGTCTTTTTGCTTTAACAACAGCAACAAAAAAAATCATTTGGAAACAGACATTGCCAAGCTCCTTAGAGTGGCTTTAGAAAACACTCACAGAAACCAAATCCCATCCCACACTGAACCTCTCTTTTAAGCCAACGCTGAGCATTATTCTCTTCCAATAACCCATATTCCCAAACAAACCCATTCCTGCCAGCTCTTGCTGCTTTATCGTGAGTCTTGCAGTATTTAATGCTGTACTTGAAGCACCAGCTGCTGGACACAAGTGATAACAAGAGAGTCTCACCTTTCATTTAAAAATGTGCATGTTTCTAGCTTTCGTAACTGTGGAGAACAGCTTGAAAATATCATCCAAAAAGTAATGAAAAAATCAGAAAAAGAGCAAAAAATACCATTTCATGCAAATCTTCTAATTTTTTAGTATCAGGACTGACAATATTGCTAAAGTAAAATGGTAGTGAATAAATAAATGCAAGTCAGTTTAGAGTCTCCGTTTACTGGGAGGATGGAAACACGCACAAAAAAAGGCATATCACAGGGTCTAGATATTTTTTCAGCTCTACTACAAATTATCCTTTATTGGCAGACAGAAGTCCCAGGATTATTAAAAATATGCACTGATAAGACATAAAATTATTTCCTGATTGCTAACATTGATGCAAAACCACTTACACTATTCAAATAAGACTCTTCCATCTAGCCATTAGTGTTGTGCAGTAGAGGACATCATGCAGTTCTTACAATGGAAAACAGCTTTGCCAACTTTGTGTAGTGGCCTACTGTTCTTAATTACACAACAAAGCATCCTGTTTCTCCCATGCTAAAAACAAAACAAGAGTATAACTGCTTAGGTAAGCTTAATTAAGCTCCAGCATTAATACTAACTTTAGTCTTTGAATAATTCCAACCCTTTATGCTAATTCAGAAAACATGAAATTTTAGCAGTAAAATAATTCCACATCTACCTTACTAGCACTTAAGAAACAGCTCTCTAAACTCTGAAACAATTTTTGGCTGGTTTTTTTGTTGTTTTATTTGAGACTGAAGCAATTTCATCAAAAATAACTCACCTTCTTCCAAGGGGAAAAGAGGAGAATTATGATAACTCGTATGCCTTTGGAAGAGCTTTACCTGCTGTGATAAGCCTATTTGACTACATGGCTGCAAGAACAGTGACTTTTTGACATCAATTCCCATAAGGATATCTCTTCCAAAGATTTGGTTTTCTTTACAATTTAATTCAGTTGCCCTGTAGTAGAACTCCTGATGTCTGGATATTGCCTCTGTAGCTTTCTTTCTCATGGTCCAGGTTTTCCTCCCCGCATGACCATCATTCAACCTGATATGGCACTGCTAACGCTGGCTGATGAATGATAATTCTGCTGAGAAAAGCAACAGAATATTAGATGACTACAGCTTGTTGACATATTTCAACTTTTAAAATGTGAAAAACAACCAAACCAACAGGAATACTTCAGTAAAATTCCCCTGAAAACTATTAGTCCATATTTAAATAATGTATACAAGGGTTAGACTCCAGATGTATGAATAGGTCAGATATTTTTCAGTCCTTTTCAGACACCATGAAATTCAATGGAATAACTGGAAGGTTACCTCGGTGCATTGCCCATTCTGTTTTAGGTAGACACCTTTTTTATTTTCATTTTTTACTGGTAGTATATATGAGACATCTCAAGTATAAGCACATACTTCACAGTTTAAGCTTTAATGTTCCATTGATCGCTAAAATCCAGATTTATTTAGACTAAGAAATATAGTTCAAAAATAGTAATGAAATGAGTGTATCAAAAGTACAACTCCGATGTTTATATTTAGTATGTATCTTTCATGGGTTGAGGAACTACAGATATCTCAAGCTGAGCCAAGGACCTCTATCTGTTACAATTTCTGATGCTAAAGACTTTCCTTTCTATGGCTAGGTAGGATGAAATCAACTGAAATTGAAGTCAGTAGGAATACCTCATAGCATAATATATTACTTGACATGAGTAATGGTGCCAGAATACACCCCTATGGGAATTGCACAACTAAAGATTGGCACATTAAGTTGAAATACTCCCATTCCCCTCCCCTGTAATATTTCCTGATCCAGACTTGTCAGTGTACTTACAGCTTGACCTTCTGTTATTCCTTCTATTGACTCCTGGGCATTGTTTTTTGGGTTGGGCTAGAGGGGGAAAGGGAGTATGGTGTGGGTTTTTTGGGGTGGTTCTATTTTTTTATCTGAATACTGAAAATTCTGTTAATGCAGTATTCTATCAGGTTATTCACCTTCACATATCAAATTCCTTTGGAAAGGAGAAACCTTCTGTACAGAACTTGTGCATCTTCATCCTGTAGGAAGAGGGGAGTTTTTAAACAAATTTCTCAGGGGGTTCATAACTCTGGTATGTTTCTGGTTATTCAATGGTATCTTAGAAGATGATGGAGGAAGATTGCAGGAATATGGTATGTCATATTCCTCACACATATTGGAGAGGAATAGAAACATCTTGCTACTGTACCATTGGAAAGTGATCAAATATTTATCTGTGGGAAAAGATTTCTTGGCATTAGGCTAATTCTGTATGAAAATTACCTTCTGTTCAGTAAATACTGGGAAAGGATTTTGTTGGAAGAACAGACCAATATATGCATTCCAATTTCATTACCATATAACTTTTTCTACAAACTATGAAAGGATTATTTGGAACTGTGAGCAAATTGCAATCTCACTCCTGTGATATTTCCTTTCAAAGAAAGGTGCTATAGAAAGAATGAACAACAATAGACTATCTGTTCCAAATTTAGGTGATTGAGCAATAGTTCCTACCACAGCATGCCAAAAGTTATGCAAGGAGAGATTCATGAAGCTGTGAGACAACAGAGACAGGAAAAAACCTTTTAATGCTCCTTTAGACCAGACAAAATCAGGCAAGAAAGTAAAAGTTATACAAAGTTTAAACACAAATATTCTTTCTTAGATCTCTAATAGTCGTCTTCTATCCCATACACGTCACAGATTGTGTCAGCTTCTAGGAACTTGGAAATGCCCTGTTTAAACCAAGGATCGTATTCTAAAAAGTGATAGATGTGTCATGTATTGCTCTTCCAGTTGGAGATGCAACACGTCCTTCTACAAAATTTATGCAACATTTATTTGAAAGAATGAATGAAATAATGTTTCACAACCATTCTCAAATATTTCTTTTTTTCTTCAGTGAGATAAAATCTCAAGTATCATTTTAATTTCAATGTCATACAAGTTTATTTTGTTTGGAACATATTGTTCTGGAAAACTGAATAATCCCCTGTTGAGTTAGTGGAAGGGATTCAGGTTTTCTGTAGTCCTGTACTCTTGTTCTGAATAGAATACATAATCCTGCTTCTATTTCTTTGTGATACTACTGCTATTGATTGTGTGAGAATAAATAGCAATACTTAGTCTTCATGTATCCATCCTAAATTTGTTCTTAATGCTAAAATGATCTTTTCCTTGTAACTTTTCATTTCTTTTGTTGTTTTTTTAATTATA
>NW_008669688.1:0-1547 GCF_000695815.1 Acanthisitta chloris
AGAGAGGAGACTCATGCTGGAGCAGAGCTCCTGGTGGGACTTGTGATCCTATGGGGAGCCCGCACTGGTGCAGGCTATTCCTGAGGTACCAGACTGCACCCTGTGGAGAGTGACCCATGCTGGAGCAGTTCATGGAGAACTGTAGCCTGTGGGAAGGACTCACGTTGCAGAAGTTCATGGAGAGCTGTCTCCTGTGGGAGGGACTCCATGCTGGAGCAGGGGAAGCAATACTCAGAAAAACATGTGATGAACTGACTGTAACTCCCCATCTCCAGAGAGTCCCTTGAGAAGCCGCCCTTAAAAACAAAGGGGCCCAGGAAGGCCTGACATGCTTTAAGAAAGAAATCTTGAATGTGCAGGTCATCTCTGTGTGCCAAAAGACAAGCAGGTGGGGAAGAAAACCAGCCTGGCTGAACAGGGATCTTTTGCAGGACCTCAGGGAAGAAAAGAGGTTCTATGACCTTTGGAAGATGGGGCAGGCAACTCAGGAAGAGCACAAGACTTTTGTTAGGTCATATAGAAAGAAAATTAGAGAGGCAAAAGCTCAGTTAGAATTTAATCTGGCCACTGCTGTGAAAGATAATAATAAGTATTTTTATAAATCCATTAATAACCAAAGGAGCACCAAGGAAAACCCCCAATATTTACTGGACATGGGGGGAACATAGTCAGCAAAGACAAGGAAAAGGCTGAGGTACTTAATGCCTTCTTTGCCTCAGTCTTCAACAGTAAGATCGGTTATCCTCAGAACAACTGGCCCCCTGAGCTGGTAGACTGGGATGGGGAACAGAATTAACTCCTGTAATCCAGGAGGAGATAGTTAGTGACCTGCTGTGCCACTTAGATGCTCATAGATGGGACTGGATGGGATTCATCCAAGGGAGCTGAGGGAGCTGGGGGAAGAGCTCACTAAACCACTCTCCATTATTTATTATCAATTCTGGATCAGACCCAGCCAGCATGAGTCTAGGAAAGGCAGGTCCTGCCTGACCAACATGATCCTGGATTTCAGAAAAGCCTTTGACACCATCTCCCATGGCATTCTCCTGGAAACGCTGGCACCCCACGGCTTGGACAGGTGCACTCTGGCTGGCTGTCTGGTTCCAAAGAGTGGTGGTTAATGGTACCACATCCAGTTGGTGGCCGGTCACTAGTAGTGTCCCCCCAGGGATCAGTATCAGGTCATCCTGGCTTGTATCAGAAATAGTGTGGTCAGCAGGACTAGGGAAGTGATTGTGCCCAAGTACTCAGCACTGGTGAGACCACACCTTGAGCAGTGTCCAGTTCTGGATCCCTCACTTCAAGAAAGACATTGAGGTGCTGAAGCATGTCCAGAGAAGGACAACAAAGCTGGTGAAGGGTCTAGATACTAGATACTCCCTGCGGGAGTTCATGTACAAAAAGGCAACAACCATTATTATCTTCATGAATGTCCTTTATTAATTATAAAATTGATTATTTTATACACACCTATTATAAGCATCTACTTATTATTGGTTAATTACTACTATTAGTCTGCTTTACACACAATATAATTGGTTATTAAC
>NW_008669689.1:0-2035 GCF_000695815.1 Acanthisitta chloris
CCTTTCCCTTTCCCTTTCCCTTTCCCTATGAAACTGCAAGGGAACAATTGTAACTGGAGAAAAGATTTAACTCCTATGGAACACTAAAGTCTGAAAGTGTACTCCAACCCACCAAATCCCTGTTTGCCTCACACCTTGTACTCTCAATGTAAGGGATCAAACATCTGTCATCTGTAAAATTTGTTGATCCTCTTTTTATTGTGTGTGATGTCTGAGAAGTCTGTTCTCAAGGACTGAAAATAAATCAAAACGAAACCTGTTCATATTAAGGAAAAAAACCCAACAAACAAAACAACAAAGAAACCCCAGCACCAACGCAAAAAAAAACCCAAAAAAACCCCCAACACAACCCCTAAAAAAGCCCAGAAAACAAGCAGCAACAAGAGAACAAAGGAATAAACCCCAAATCACAGTAAGTAAGCTGATCCAATGAGAAAATAAAAATTTGTGTTTATGTCTTACTTGTTTTTCTCCACAGTTGATTGGTTTGTTATTTCTACACTAGAAATAATCTTGGTAACCATGAAATAGTCTTCAATTAAATGGAGTAGTAAAATGATTTTGCAAATTTCTTAGACCCATATGAAACAGGATCCAGTCTCTGAAAACTGAAGGACAACTGAAATATGGCATTAACTGATATAAAGTTTATAGAAGCAGAAAATGAATCGAGAATAAAACAGGGAAGAACAATCTGTAAAATCGACTCTAATGTAGTTATTACCTTTTTCCTTCAGAAAAAAAAAAACAACCAAACAAAAAAAAACCCAAACAAACCCCCCCAAAACCAAAAAAGGCAACCAAACAAAATTAAACATCCACAGTTTCTTCAGAACTATTTCTAGAGAATGTATATTTCATCAGAATTCCTGAGACAAGTCTTGCTGACTTTTCATGTGATTCAAAAGACTCCACAAAATTTTTAAATTTTTAAAAATTTGTATCCCAATTAATTTTTCCATCAAAAAAATAATTTTAATTGAACTTGTGTTAGATTTGTCTGGGGTAAAGTTAATTTTCTTCACAGTCGCTAGTATATGGAGTTGTGTTTTGGATTTGTCCTGGAGAAAGTGTTGATAATTCAGGGATGTATTTGTGATTGCTTTCACAAAGTCAAGGCCTTTTCTGCTTTTCACTGCACCCTGCAATTGAGGAAGCAGAGGGGACACGACTGGGACAGCTGACCCCAACTGACCCAAGGGATATTCCATACCATATGGCATCACACTCAGCATATAAATCTGGGAGAAAAAGGAGAAAGGAGGGGACATTTAGAATGATGGATACCATTTGTCTTCCTAGGTCACTGTTACACATGATAGAGCTCTGCTATACTGGAGAAGGCTGAAAACCTGTTTGCCCATGGGAAGTAGTGAATCAATTCCTTGATTTGCTTTGCCTCTGCAAGTGGCTTTTGCTTTCCCTATTAAACTGTCTTTATCTCACTTTTACCCTTCCAATTCCCTCCTCCATTGCTCAGGGGGAGAGTGAGTAAGTGGCCATGTGGGGCTTAGTTCCTGGCTGGGGTTAAACCACAACAGCAGTGATCTGCTAGAAATGTTTTGCATTTTGCCTGATCACAGAAACACCTTCTAAGGCAGATTCTAGTCATGACTTCAAAGTAGTTTTAATAAGTCTGACTTCAGATAATATTTAAGCACAGTCTAAAGCTCTTGCTATTGTGCAATTAGAGGTGAGATGTGGCTTTACTACCTAGAAGAAGATTGTAAGAATCTTTATGTACTGCAGACAAAGGCTCTTATAGGTGTTTCCTATTTTAACTATTCAATTAATACATGTTATTGCAGATACTATAAACATTCAGCTTCATGAGTGATATTTATAAGAATATTTGCACACACACACACATGCGCACACACACGAATTTAGTATCCAGTCAGATTTCAAAAACTGAGAGTTGAATCCCAAAATTTCAAATTATTTCAATAACTTTGTCCCTTATCTCTCCATATTCTTCTATCGGATAGTCTAAAAAACATACCTGTTTCTGCAGATTCTCCAGAAAATTCCTGCT